>NW_026881345.1:0-108843 GCF_032173495.1 Musca vetustissima | reverse complement strand
GAGTAGTCTCTGGAAAAATATTCTTTAAAAAATCCACGCCTTGAGTAGTCTCTGGAAAAATATTCTTTAAAAAATCCACGCCTTGAGTAGTCTCTGGAAAAATATTCTTTAAAAAATCCACGCCTTGAGTAGTCTCTGGAAAAATATTCTTTAAAAAATCCACGCCTTGAGTAGTCTCTGGAAAAATATTCTTTAAAAAATCCACGCCTTGAGTAGTCTCTGGAAAAATATTCTTTAAAAAATCCACGACTTGAGTAGTCTCTGGAAAAATATCGACGCCTGTTGTTAGTATCCTGCGATCCTTTACCAAATGCAACATTTTTATAGAAACTTGAAAAATATATATCCCGAATGGCGGTACAACTAATGAATATTGACAACATGAGCATTTTACATGTGTCATGTTCATCGCTGGGGTTTATTATGAAAATTCGGCTATCTACAAACATGGACATACACACACACATGCTCGCACACTTGCACACATTAGCAACGTATCAGGGATATGCATACATGGACATGTTCTCATGTCCTAAAATATTGCTACCGTCTGTTCGTGGCATTATTATGTGACATAATCAATGAATATATACTTGCCACGTATTAGTGCGGATTTGTGTACATGTATTCGTACATTTGAGCATGCCTGTATGGGTGTGTTTGTAAGGCTTTGTGGGGTATCGCGATGCTGCTCATTACAAAATGGCTAATTAGCTGTTAGACGGTCAAAATAATTTCCATGTTGAAATGGTACCCTAAAGGCTATATTAATGCAACGCGTAATGTAATTAAATCTTTGGTTTTGGGGCCAGCGGAGAACGCCGGCGTATATCTTTATAAATGGAGAACAACACACATACACGTAGGCAGGTATACATTTACATATGTTTGTACATGATTGTGTACATGTGAAAATAGCGGTAAAAGTTTCCAGGTATTCGATTTTGAAATTTACATCATTGCATTCGCCTTTTTAAATTTGCCTTTGACGAACAAAAATTATAAATTGGTTTCATTGCGAAACCCGTTTACTTTTACAGCTAATTTTTCAATATTGAATGCATATTTGTGTGTGCATGTGTGTGTGGTGAGCGATTGGATGAATGAATTTGGTTCATGGCTAACAAAAGTGCATTAGTATGGGGTTGGCTTTATTATTGTGACAAGGTATAATAAAGAAAATTTTTGATAAAGTAAAAAATACTAGGAATTGTATGTAGAGCTTTTGTGACTATTGTGTAACAAAAATATCTCATTTTAGTAAAAATCCTATGTAATTCCTTAAAAATTCCAAAATTTGGGCGCTACCGTTATATGGGGCTAAACAACGAGCTGTTCGTAATTAAAATTTTCTCCTGACAAACAAAACACCAAATTACATCAACATCGACGGGGAAATAACCTACGATCCACTCATTTTTATACCCTCAGCCTTATGGCTAATGAGTGTATATACACTTTGAGACAACATGTTTCGTTGGACCAAATCCGTTTCAGCCAATTTGGAGTCTATTTATGAATGTCCGTATGACTGTGTGGCCGGGTGGCTGGTAGGCACAATAACCGATTTCATCCAAACTTTGCACAACACAATGTTTCTTCCAAACTTTGTTCACCTTCGATGATGGGTAATATCGGTCCACTCCTTCTGGTACTTCCCCCACCAAATTGTCAACAATATGCAGAATTTGTATACCCTACACAACTATGTTGTCAGGGTATTATAGCATTGTGCAGCCCCAATAGTTTTTAACGCCGCGAAATATTGGCCCTAGACCTTTAAGTATACCGATCGTCATATCTCGACTAGCTGAGTCCGTCCGTCTGACCATTATAATTTTTAAACACAATACAGCCCACAGTTTTGAATCAATCTGGCCAATGAAGGCCCCTATTGTTTTTGGTAAAGATCGGTTAATATTTAGGGGACGAAATGGACCAACAACTTTATTTTTGTCTGATTTTCTGTTCGTTTCAGAGGCCGCAATTATGGCCGAAACATCGTGAATTTTTATATGGAGAAGGAGACCGAACCAAAGAATAAGCATGCCTATTTTGATAAAGAATCAGTCTATAATCAGCGGGTCAAATGGACCCTTACTTTTGTGTGAAATTGACAAAATTTGTATTCTGGGGCGTATATATTTACCCCTGAAGGATATAGACCCGAGAAGTTGATAGTATATCCAAAAAGAGTGGTTGACCTTTAAATTGATACCACTTAAATATTTACAGGTGCTAACGTATTCATTCATTTTTTGTACATCACTACACAACTGACGGTGAAGGGAAACTGGACAATAATTAGAAGAGCTGTAATGAATATTAGTAAAATTGTTGACCTCTAGACGGTCAAGAGGGTGCAAATATCGCGAAATATTGCCCATGCTCAGAATATAGAACCGCAGAAAGTTATGAACAGATCATCCGATTCAAGCCAAACTTTGTACAGCCTTATTCATACCTACATATTCCGGGAGATGGGACTAATTGGTCCACTCCTTCTAGTACCTCCCCCAAAAAGGATCAACATTTTGAATCTTATATGACACGAACGGAATACCTACATTTCATACAAACTTTTCTCATCGTAATATTTATACCCTTCACCACAACTGTGGTCCGTGTATTATTTCTTTGGGCATATGTTTTTAATATGAAAAGGAAACAAAATAGAACCATAGTTCCTTGAGAATATGTATAGAATCACTTTTTGAACCGACATATGCATGTCCTGTCTGTTGTTGTGAAATTGTAAACAAAGTACAGGTCGCATTTGTGATCCGAATTGGATGAAATTTAGCACAACTCATTTATATGGCACAGGAACGAACCCTATTGAAAATCGGATCAGATTTACATATAGCTCCCATATATATTTTCTTCCAATTTAATGTAAATAGTGTACCAAAGGTCCTATGTATTCGTCGATTTGGACGAAATTTGGCACAGGGTAATTAATCTTTCGATTTGCACGAAATTTAGCACTGTGTACTAAATGAAGTCTAGAATGACATGTGTCAAGTATCGAGAAAATCGGGCCAGATTTAGATATAGATCCGATTTTTGGTAAATGGTGCACCGAAGTCCCTATATACCTTTCGATTTGCACGAAATTTGGCGTAGGGTACTGAATTAGGCCCAGAATGATGTGCGAAAATCGGTCCAGATTTAGATATAGCTCCCATATATATTTTCGTCCGATTTTAGGTAAATGGGGCACCAAAGTCCCTATATATCTTTCGATTTGCACGAAATTTTGCATGGGGTACTGAATTAGTTCCAGAATGATGTGTGCTAAGGTTCGTGAAAATCGGTCCAGATTTAGATATAGCTCCCATATAGATTTTCGTCCGAGTTAATGTAAATGGTGCACCAAAGTCCCTATATATATTTTGATTTGCACGAAATTTTACATAGGGCACTGCATTGAGTCTACAATGACGTGTGCCAAGTTTCGAGAAAATCTGGTTAGATTTATATATAGCTTCCATATATATTTTCTTCCGATTTAAGGTAAATGGGGCTCCGAAGTCCATATATATATTTACATTTGCAGGAAATGTAAAAAAGTGTACTAAATGGAGTCTAGAATGATGTCTGCAAAGTTTCGTGAAAATCGGCCCAGATTTATATAATGCTCCCATATCTATTTTCGTCCAATTTTTAGTAAATGGGGCACCAATGTCCCTATATATCTTTCGATTTGCACGAAATTTGGCATATCATACTGGATTAGGCCTAGTACGACGTACGTGGATTTCGTGAAAATCGGTTCAGATTTAGATAAAGCTCCCATATGTATTTTCTTCCGATTTTATGTAAATTGTGCACTAAAGTCCCTATATATCTTTCGATTTGGACGAAAATTGGCACATCAAATTAAGTTGAGTCTAGAATGATGTGTGCTAAGTTTCGTGAAAATCGGTTCAGATTTAGATAAAGCTCTCATATATATTTTTGTCCGATTTTATGTAAATGGTGTACCAAAGTCCCTATATATCCTTCGATTTGCACGAAATTTGGTATGACGTACTTAATTAATGAATGTACTTAATTAATGAAGAATGATGTGTGTTAAGTTTCCTAAAAATCGGCTCCGATTTAAATATAGCTCCCGTATATATTTTCGTCTGTTTTTATGTAAAACGTGTAACAAAGTCCGTATATTTCTTTAGACTTGCACGAAATTTGGCACAGCGTACTGGATTGAGTTTAGAATGATGTCAGCTGATATTCTTGAAAATTGGTTCAAATTTACATGTAGCTCCCATATATATTTTCTTCCGATTTTATGTACATTGTGCCCTAAAGACCCAAGTGTGTCCGTTTGACACATAATTTTTTACAATTTACTAGAGTTAATATAAATTAATCTCTGGCAAGTTTCATTGAAATCTGTTCAAATTTATATATAGCTCCCACATATATATTTTCGTCCGATTTTAGGTAAACGGTGCACCAAACTCCAAATGCAGACATATCTCCCATATGTATATTTTTTGAACTGGTATCTGATTAAGATTAAATTGTATCAAGTTTGCCATAAATCGATTACCAAAAATTTGCCCCATTGTACGCATAGGATTCTAAATCTGCCCAAAGGAAATGAAATTTAGCATTGGTTGCAGAAAGGCATGTTTATGGATTGATCTTAGTTCGGTTCACTTACATATTACATATTTAAGTTCGTTCAATTTCATCTCTTTGTTTCTTCAAGGTAACATTGACATGAAATTGTTAGGATACATATGTACAATATACTCAAAGTGGTAAAAGGTATTATATGGTCGGCCCATTCCGACTTTACTATCTATAAATTCCTTACTGGTTTTACCTAGCCTAGATCGAATCCAAAGATGGGATTCATCGGCATACTTCTTCTGGTACCTCCTTCGCAATGACTCGAAATTTTGAAATTTTAAGGTCCATCCTGAGTTTTGAGTTTTAATTTACCGATTTCAAAATTAGCTTATTGTAGATTTTATGAGTAAACTGTACTTTGTCTTATCTCTGAATTCAACACAATTTAGTTGGACATTTCAATTCGCCGGAGACCCGATTTACAATGCCAAGTTGATTTTTCAATGCCCGTTTGATAAAATCGCAATAGCATTGGACCATTCTTATTTGAATGTCGGTTTCCTACGAGAATGTGTGTCAATTATTTAAAGGTATATCGTTCGTCGTTTAATATTCATTTTTCTGATTATTCCAAACATTTTCTTTTCGACGATCATGTAGCCAGCCACTGAAAATTGAATAATTTTGGAATATATTTGCATTATAAGAAATTATTCGAAACGCACAGAAATGCAAGGCATGCAAGGCTAGTGAACATATTTGCGAATATATTCCATCGTAGATATACATATGATGATTTGCCTCTACTGAGTGACTGAGGTTCCGGATAGTTATTTAGAAAAGCAAACACCGAAATAGAAATGCAAATTTGTAACATTCTCTCTTGGCAATAATAATTGCTTTTTGGCTTCCCAGCGAAATGCAACGAATGCGAATGCGCCTTTATGAAAATGTGTTGACGATGGTGTGGTTGTTGAAGTAGGGAATACAATTTAGGATTTTCGAAATTAAAACAAAAATAATAATATTAATTAAAAATGTATTAAATTGTTGGGAAACAAAAAATAAAAAAAGATCTATAAATTCCAGGGGTACCATCAACATGGAGCTAGTTCTTCACATAAAGGACCAACGGACTAATATGAAAAAACGTTCTGCAACGAGATCATCTGGTAACCCGAAATGCTAAATTGCAATCACTTCGATTGGGGAATGCAGCTAGGACTTTCCAACTGGATTGGGGAATTCAGCTTGGACTTTAGGCTGGAAGATGTTACTAGGACGTTAATAATACCGAAAATACAGTAAGGAAGTACCAAAAGTCGCCCGGGGCCGACTTTGGGTACATACACAAGCTGCTA
Organism: Musca vetustissima; assembly: GCF_032173495.1. Classification (NCBI taxonomy): domain Eukaryota; kingdom Metazoa; phylum Arthropoda; class Insecta; order Diptera; family Muscidae; genus Musca; species Musca vetustissima. The sequence continues at coordinate 102,898 of NW_026881345.1, read as the reverse complement.
ATATGTACAACATCCTGTAGATAAAGCAGACATAGGGCCTTTGGAAAACCATTGAAAAGGAATCGGGCGAAATCTACATAGATATTTGAACCAATAAAAACCCATACACAAATCATTCTGAAATCTATAAAAATTGCATGTCTATCGGGTAGACTTGGATTTTTTGGTGTACCATTGGTATGAAGTCGAGCAAAATTATGTATGGGACCTATATATAAATCTGAACCGATTTCAACAAAACTTCGCATACGTCTATCAGTGGAGTTTGGTGTACCATTTCCCTTAAATCGAACGAAAATATATATGAGAGCTATATCTTAATCGAACCGATATCAAGAAACCTTTGCATACGTTTATCTGAACCTAGCACAGTACGCTGTACAAGATGTTGTCACAATCGAGCAAACCTTGGGAGTTTGTTGTGCCATACACCTAAAATCGGACGAAAACATATATGGGCGCTATATCTAAAACAAAACTTCGCAGACGTCAAACAGGACTTAATTCAGTACACTGTGCGACATTTGGTCTCAATCGGGAAAAAAACTTGGGAGTTTGGGGCATTATTTACCTAAAATCAGACTAAACTATATATGGGAGCTATATCTAAATTTGAACCGATTTCAAAAGAACTTCACAGACATCAAACTGGACTTAAGTCAGTACGCTGTTCAAAATTTTGTATCAATCGGCAAATATTGGGAGTTTGGTGCGCTACTTACATAAAATCGAACGAAAATATACATGGGAGCTATATCTAAATCTGAACCGATTTTCGCGAAACCTAACACACATTATTCTAGACTTAATTCAGACCGTCATGCCAAATTTCGTGCAAATCGAAGGAAATACAGTAGCTTTGGTACACAATTTACTTAAAATTGGACGAAAATATATATGGAAGCTATATCTATATCTGATCCGAAATTTCGTTATGCGAAATTTCGTGTCCATCGGACAAATAGTGAGAGTATGGGGCACCATTAAAATGACTTGTGCCAAATTTCATCCATATCGGATCATTTATGCGACCTGTACACATGGACGGAAGGACTGACGGGCATGCATTGATTCGTTTCACTTTAGCCCTTGAAGGGAATAAATGTTACTGCTTCTCCTCTACATCTCCAAAAAAAAAAAAAAAAAAAAAAAACGAAAAATATACCTCTTCAAAACTTCAGCAAAATTCTAAGCCCCATATGCCACTGAAATCCGTCATCCCTATAATTTGTTTATTCTGTCTTGAAACATCAAATTGTGAATAACTTCCATTGAAACTCCATCAAATGTACGCGCTGCACCTACACATCCATCAAATCCAGTTAAGACACACACATCCATCCATCCATATGTATGTAAGCGTGTGTGTGTTCATCTGCCGGTGTATATTATTAGAAACACATTTAATATTCAAAGATTGCCAGAGCATTGAAGTTTGTCTGTCGTTCTGCATTTACACAGGACGCATATGTTTATATGTCATACATGATTGAACCTGCATGTGCATGCATACATCCATTCAAATTGAAAGATGCACATTGGCGTAACCAACCAACCGACAAACAAACAAACACATTTCCGACTTTCTCAAGAGGTAAATTTGTGAGCTAAACACATGTCGAACAAGCCAGTCAGTCAGTCAGTCAGCCAGCCATCCGGCAGTCAGCCATTCATCGACAAACATCTCAACAGCCAGCAGTTATCCATCCAGAAGACACAAACAACTGTCAACTGCCAACTCAAAAGTGAAGACGACAAGGCCTAATTCCTTCCTTATGACTATCCTTGAAGGGGCTGCTGCTGCTGCTCATCTTCATCATCAAATGTAGATAGATTGGCTTATGCGTGATCTCCGAGTGTGGGTGCTGTGAGTGTGTGCGTGTGCTCTCTGCCACTAACACGACATGAATGCAAATTAGTAAATTGTGGTAGAGGGAATTTATTTTTGAAACGCCTTTCGATATATCGCCCGCTCTCTCCCTGTGTGTGTGTTTGTGTCTTAAGAAATTGTGATATATATTTTAAGATTCAAAATTTAGAATTTAATACATTTATTTATAATATTCAAATGGCGGAAGTAGAATTATATAATCGAGAGGCAAACAAAAAATGATTATTGTTTAGGGGACTACAACTCCCCTCACTTTTGGAATGTTAAATAGGAAACATAAACCTGGCACTTATTTATTCCACAACAAAAAGGATGCATCGAAATGGCGAAATTCGAACATATTTTGTAAAGTTGAAAAATATAGTAAAGTCCATCATGAGGAGCATCGGGACTATAAACGAAGGAATCCGCTTTAACAGGGGAATTGCAGAAAAAAGTGGAAGTTATTCATACGGCTACAAGAAGTCATTAAGAAACAAAAAATCGGAAAGTGTACAAAACTTGCACTTTGATCGACTGGAAAAGTGTGATATGGACAGATGAATCTCAATTTAACCGTTTTCAATAAATAATATTTCTTTCGCCCAGGTAAAACCCGTCAAAGGGTTCTTGTGTAACATGTCATGAAAGACTGCTTTCTGAAATGGGAACATGAATGTCAAAAAAAAAGTAAATAAATAAAAATTGTTAATATTATAAAGATGGAACACTATTTCAGACTTTTACAGATTCATCATCCCGATTTTGTAAATGTCTTCTACAATGAAGGTCTTCGGAAGTCTATATTAATTAGGAAGTCTATACAAAATGTCGTGTCATTCGGTTTTATCTACATCTGAATATATTTTACAAACTTCACAGACACCAAAAGAGACTTAATTCAGTACGATGTGCAAAATTTTGTCTCAATCGGACGAATATTGGGAGTTTAGTGTACCATTTACCTAAACTCTGATGAAACTATAGCATTTACAGATTAAATGAAACCTTTTACAAATTAAATGAACCCTTTTCCAAATTAAATGAAACCTTTTCCAAATTAAATGAACCCTTTTCCAAATTAAATGAAACCTTTTCCAAATTAAATGAAACCTTTTCCAATTGAAATGAAACCTTTTGCAAATAGAATGAAACCTTTTCCAATTGAAATGAAACCTTTTACAAATAGAATGAAACTTTTTCCAAATTAAATGAAACCTTTATTCTTATCTAAGGAAATATATTATTTGCAGTAATTTTAAACCAGTATTTGAAAATTAAATCAAAGAATATTAACAAATATAGTTGTATGGCTATGTAATTAACATAAATATTCTTTAATTCGGTGTGATTTCATTTAATATCTTTACTACATAAAACTAAATAAATAGTAATACAAACTTGGGTATTTCTTGACATTTTAATAAATAAATATTTAAGAACAAGAATTGAATACCCGGTCCTAAATGCGAAATACATATTTGACTTAATAAATTGTTGATGATAAGGTAACTGCTTATCTTAATGAAGGGGTTCCCGACTCGCAGCTTGTGGGATTTTCAGAACCATGTCCATAACGTAGTTAGAACAATCTTGCCGAGTAAGCTTTTGAATACTTCGCTCGATTACATCAACAATGTTATGTTCCATTGAAACGTCACACAGCTCAGCTCTTGGACATAATTTTATTTTTGACATATTTTAAGTCTTATCGAGTTCTATATAGAAAGTCAACCTGGAATTACCCTCAAAGCCATAAAAACTAAACTGTTGAGAGAAAATGAAATAAATATTTCCACAAGCTGCATAGAATATGGATTACGGAAATTAAAAAATACGTTTAAGATGGCCTCTATTGAAATAGAACGAATGAATGACTCCAGAGCATTAGGCTTGAGACAAAAATATGCTCAAGACTTTACAAAATGGATACCTCAACAACAAGAAAAATTAATATTCATTGATGAGTGTGGATTTAATCTTCACATACGAAGAACCCAAGCCCGTTCAAGACAAGGAACAAGAGCACACATTGTGTTGCCTACGGTCAGAGGTCGTAATGTCACTATAATTGCAGCAATAAACAACGCGGGAGTTGTTCATCACACAATCGTTTCTAATTCCAGTGTCAATGCAGATAGATTTAAATTATTTATAGAATTTTTTTTTGAGAAAATCAATCCAGAGTTGGAAAATAACGCTCAAATACACAAGCGACATGACATAAAAAATTTGATCGAATCCAAAAGATGCAACCTTAAATTCTTACCGCCTTATTCTCCAATGCTAAATCCAATCGAAAATGCATTTTCAAAAATAAAATTATGTGCAAGAGCTGAGCTGTGTGACGTTTCAATGGAACATAACATTGTTGATGTAATCGAGCGAAGTATTCAAAAGCTTACTCGGCAAGATTGTTCTAACTACGTTACGGACATGGTTTTGAAAACACCCACAATCTGCAAGTCGGGAACCCCTTCATTAAGATAAGCAGTTACCTTATCATCAACAATTTATTAAGTCAAATATGTATTTCGCATTTAGGACCGGGTATTAAATTCTTGTTCTTAAATATTTATTTATTAAAATGTCAAGAAATACCCCAGTTTGTATTACTATTTATTTAGTTTTATGTAGTAAAGATATTAAATGAAATCACACCGAATTAAAGAATATTTATGTTAATTACATAGCCATACAACTATATTTGTTAATATTCTTTGATTTAATTTTCAAATATTGGTTTAAAATTACTGCAAATATTATATTTCCTTAGATAAGAATAAAGGTTTCATTTAATTTGGAAAAAGTTTCATTCTATTTGTAAAAGTTTCATTTCAATTGGAAAAGGTTTCATTCTATTTGTAAAAGGTTTCATTTCAATTGTAAAAGGTTTCATTTCAATTGGAAAAGGTTTCATTTAATTTGGAAAAGGTTTCATTTAATTTGGAAAAGGTTTCATTTAATTTGGAAAATGGTTCATTTAATTTGTAAAAGGTTTCATTTAATGTGGAAATGCTATATATGTGGAAATCAAATCTGAACCGATTTACTCAAAATTTCACAGACATCAAACTCGTCGTAATACAGTACGCTGTGCAAAATTTTGTCTCAATCGGACAAACATTGGGAGTTTAGAACATATACATATAAATCTCAACCGATTTTTCCCAATTTCAATAGGGTTCGTCCTTGGGCCAAATACTTGAGCTGTGCCAAAATTCCATTCAATTCGAATCATAAATGCGACCTGTACTTTGTTTATAATTTAACATGGACAGATAGACGGAACCAATTGCCTATATCGTTTCCTTCCTATTTAAAAACAAATAAAAATATTCTTACTCGCAAATAGGGGGTCCAAAAGGTTGATTCGCATTTAGGATTTATTCTTCTTCACAGCTGGCTCTAGGGATTACATTTGTTCCATAGGTCGAGAGTACAAAATATTTCCAGAAGTGTCGGTCTTGTACGCAGTTCTTCCAATTTTAAGGCCATTTGATCGAATTCGTGGCCTTCCCCTTCTATGTGAATTGTATGCAATGCAGACTTTATGATTATAGATCTTTCGGAGAATCTTTCTCTCGAACACTCCTAGAAACATTAGATCGCACATTTGCTGCAACATTAAGAAGAGTGCGATCCTTGGCTGCTACACGGTAATGGTCCAAATCTATATTCGCTCCTCTGATCGATCGAACATAAAAAATACTGGATGAATGTCGTCAGTTTATCACAACATGATCAATTAGATTTCTCGTTGTTTGATCAGGAGGCAGGCAGAAGTCATGGCCAGGGCAGCGGTCATACACTAGGCGCTCGTGAAATATATCTTTGGTCTGCTTATCATGTAGAAGAACTTCGCTCATATTTTCAGTTAGGAAAGTTCCAAAGTCGGACGGGACCAACTAAATGATACCCTTCACCACTTTGGATACATACAGGAGATGTTAATATATACAATATCCTGTAAATAGAACAGACTTACATTCTTTAGAGGACCATTGGAATGGAACCGGCGAAACCAAATGTGTGATGTTCATAGATATATGAAACAATTAAAAAACCCATACACATACCATTCTGAAATGTATAATAAATTGCATGTATAAAAATGTAAATGTATGTGGAAATATGTATAAATCTAGACCTAATTGAGCAACCGTGACATATACCATTTGCACTGCAGCACAGTGCTCTCACCACAACTTTATCTCTTGTATATGGAACTGACGTAGCCTGCTCGGTGCCCCATTTACATAAAATCGGACGAATATATATATGGGACCTATATCTAAATCTGATCCGATTTCAACAAAACTTCGCATACGTCTATCTGGACCTAAATCCGTACATAGCATAAGACTTTGTCTCAATCGAATAAATTTTGGGAGTTTTGTGCAACATTTATATAAAATCGTACGTAACTATATATGGGAGTTATCTAAATCTGAACCGATTTCAACAAAACTCCACAACTCTATGTGGGAGCTATATCTGAATTTTAATCGATTTCCCCAATATTTCGCATACATCAATATGGACCTATTTCAGTAAGCTGTGCAAATTTTTGTTTGAATCGGACAATCCTTGGGAGTTTGGTGCACCATTTACATAAAATCGAACCAAACTGTATAAGGGAGCTATATCTATATCTGAACCGATTTCCACAAAACTTCACGGACATCAAACTGGACTGTGCACAATTTGTTCGAACCTATATATGGGAGCTATATCTATATCTGAACCGATTTCCACAAACCTTCGCAGACATCAAACTCAGTATGCTGTGCAAAATGTTGCATCGATCGGACAAATATTGGGAGTTTGGTGCACAATTTGGATAAAATTGGACGAAAATATACATGACATGACCATATCTAAATCTGGATCGATTTTCACGAAACTTAGCACACATCATTCTAGACTCCATTTGGTACGCTGAGTAAAATTTGACTCAATCGGGTCATAAGTGCGACCAGTGATTACAATTTGACATGGACAGACGGGCATGCAAAAATAGACTCTGAAGTGATTCTATGGGTCTATCTCGTTCAGTGAGGTATTATATTATATTGAGCCTAGAAAAACGTTATTACTTTTTGTTGAAATTGGTTCGGATGCAGATATAAAACTAAAATATATTTTCGTCGGACTTCATTTAAATTGCAAAGTGCGCTAAGTTAAAGCATACAGAATAGCATGTGTCATGTTTACCTTAAATCCATTTAATAGTTTTGTGCCATTGTATAGAGCATGAAATTAAATGGTGCATATATTGCGGAATGACATGTGCACGGATTGATTTAAGTCGGTTCACATATAAATGCAGATCACATGTTTAATGTCGTCCGATTTCATGTCAATGGTCTCTCAAATATGCGAAGACTGTTGGGATGCATCTTGTGAATATACCAAAGTGGTGAAGGGTATCGAATAGTCGGCCCCGCTCAACTTTACTATTTGTATACCCTTCACCACACTGTGGTACAGGGTATTATGTCTTTGTGCATATGTTTGTAACAAGCAAAAGGAAACGAAATAGACACATGGTTCCTTTTGAGAATATGCATATAATCACTTTCTATGTTGATTTATGCATGTCTGTCCGTCCGTCTGTCTGTCCATGTTAAATTGTAAACAAAGTACGGGTCGCAGTTATGATCCGAATTGGATGAAATTTTGCATAGGTCACTTATTCGGCCCAAGGACGAACCCTATTGAAATTGGAAAAAATCGGTTCAGATGCAGATATAGCTCCCATATATATTTTTGTCCGATTTAATGTAAATGGTGCACCAAAGTGCCTATATATCTTTCGATTTGCACGAAATTTGGCATGGGGTACTGAATTAGGTCCAGAATGGTGTGTGCTAAGTTTCGTGAAAATCGGTCCAGATTTAGATATAGTTCCCATATATATTTTCGTCCGATTTTAGGTAAATGAGGCACCAAAGTCCCTATATATCTTTCGATTTGCACGAAATTTGGCATGGTCCAGAATGATGTGTGCTTAGGATCGTGAAAATCGGTCCAGATTTAGATATAGCTCCCATATATATTTTCGTCCGATTTAATGTAAATGGTGCACCAAAGTCCCTATATATCATTCGATTTGCACGAAATTTAGCACTGTGTACTAAATTAAGTCTTGAATGACATGTGCCAAGTATCGAGAACATCGGGTCAGATTTAGATATAGATCCCATATATATTGTTGTCCGATTTTAGGTAAATGGGCCACCAAAGTCCCTATAACCTTTCGAGTTGCACGAAATTTTACATAGGGCACTGAATTGAGTCTAGAATGACGTGTGCCAAATGTCGAGAAAATCGGGTCAGATTTATATATAGCTCCCAAATATATTTTTTCCGATTTAAGGTAAATGGGGCTCCGAAGTCCATATTTATCTTTCCATTTGCTGGAAATTTAACATAGTGTACTAAATTGAGTCTAGAATGATATCTGCGAAGTTTCGTGAAAATTGGTCCAGATTTATATAGTGCCCCCATATATATTTTTGTCCGATTTTTGGTTAATGGGGCACCAAAGTCCCTATATACCTTTTGATTTGCACGAAATTTGGCGTAGGGTACTGAATTAGGTCCAGAATGATGTGTGCTAAGTTTCGTGAAAATCGGTTCAGATTTAGATGTAGCTCCCATATATATAGTTTCGTCCGATTTAATGTAAATGGTGCACCAAAGTCCCTGTATATCTTTTGATTTGCGCGAAATTTGGCATAGAGTACTGAATTAGGTCCAGAATGATGTGTCCCAAGTTTAGTGAAAATCGGATCAGATTTAAATATAGCTCTAATATATATTTTTGTCCGATTAATGTAAATTATGCACTAAAGATCCAATTGTTGGCCGACCGGCACACAATTGTTTACAATGTACTGAAGTTACTATAACCTTTCGTGTGTCAAGAAATTGGTCTTGAAATTGGTTCAGATTTACATATATCTCCTATATGTACTTTCGTCCAATTTTAAGTAAATGGTGCACTAAAGACCCATAACTAGGCCGATTGGCAAAACGTACTGAAATTAATATAAAATAATCTCAGGCAATTTTCCTTGAAATCTGTTCAGATTTAGATATAGCATAGCATCCATATATAATTTCGACCTATTCATGTTGATTGTACACCAAATAACCAATGGGTGCCTGATTGATATTACATTTTAAACAGTGAAGCATACCAAATACCGTGTGCTAACTTTGCTTTAAATCTATTTACAAAGTATGGAATAGGTTGCAGAATGGCATGTGTTGGAATTGCCGGTAGTCGATTTACTTATAGATAAAGATCGCATATTTAAGTTCGTTCAATTTCATGTCAATGTTCCTTCGAAAAGACATCTGTTTGGATACATGTGCAGAATATCCCCAAAGTGGTGAAGGGTATCGAATAGTCGGCCCCGCTCAACTTTACTATTTTTCTTACTGGCTTTTCATTTTAGAATCAAGGAAGTTCCCAAATAAAAGAATATATTAAATTACAACAAAAATGTTTACCATAATACATAGAAAAATAAATTTTAAAAAAATATTGACAGAATAGTGCATTCAAAACAATAGCGAATACAAATAGAATACATATCCCTGTAAAATCATGCAAAATGCACTGATGATTGAAACCTTGTAGAAATATTCGCAGAATTCTGAATTTAGAGAATACATGGAGGAGACGGATGTTCTGTGAAAGCAATCGCCAATTTAGAAAGAACAAAACCAAACACTGGCAAATATATAATAATAAAGTTACTGGAATTCCCGTGAAAAGCAAATGATATCTTTCATATATTTGGCAAATATATAATAATAAAGTTACTGGAATTCCCGTGAAAAGCAAATGATATCTTTCATTTGCTTTTCACGGGAATTCCAGTAACTTTATTATTATATATTTGCCAGTGTTTGGTTTTGTTCTTTCTAAATTGGCGGTTGCTTTCACAGAACATCCGTCTCCTCCATGTATTATCTAAATTCAGAATTCTGCGAATATTTCTACAAGGTTTTCAATCATCCACAGCAAAAAGGTAAACAAACAAATGTACAGCATTCGAAAACATTTATGTATGGTGAGGAAGGAACAACTGCACTGGTTTGCAGTTTTACTGCTGGCGTTCTGGTTGTGATGGTGATGTCATGGAAACACAACAAATGTCAGCCATCTCAACTCAAACTCCATCAAGTTACTAGACAAGTGCTGAATGAAGATTTCCGTTGTGCTGGTAAATCTTGTGGGAAAACCTGATAATAGGTTTAAATGTTGCATAGTCACCGCGTAATGTAATTCGAAGTGACTTTCGGTTACTTGTAAAAAAAAAGAACAATATCTGAGTGTTTTAACAGGCGTATACGTTATGTGTGTGAATGAAATTGTAAGTTGGTATTACGCATACGTCACATGGGTAATTTTTGATTTGTTTTGAATTGTCTTCAAAAAATATTGTTGACCTTGTATAAATATTTTTGTATGTTTCCCATTCTTGTTAAGCTATGAGAATATTATGAGAATTTAATAGCGGAATAATGAAAAACATACTTCGAAATCATTTTTGAAAATTTACACGAACAGCATTTTTGTTTTATGCCTTTGCAAGGTGGGTTTACATGTGCTCCTTTGTGGCATCATCACCATCCATAACCTAGAAAATATTTGTTTGTAAATATGCTTTTACACATGCAATGTTTAATGTAATGCTGTTGGTATAGCTGTTGCAGCATTTGCACGGATATTTGCAACATTTATGCGAACGAATATGGTTGTTACTGCAAAATGTTGCTGTTTTTGTGTTAACAGCTAAACATCAGGTAGTCACGTAAATTTGGTGCATTTGTAGAGGCATTTAGCAGTGTTTGTGTTGAAACAGATTTGAAGATTTAAAATAGAAGAACAATAATTTACAAAAAATTTTGTTATTGTTTTGTTGTTGTTTTTTTGTAATTAAAGAAAAGTCCTTATTTTTGATGGCAGGCATGATAACTCCTCACTGGAACATCGGAATCCGAAAATTCCGACGGTGTTAGAAAGAGTACATGTCTGGCTCTCGTATGAACTAGGATTATTGACTTCGCTCTAAAATTATCAAAATGGTGGACCTTTGAAAAAATATTTTTGTAAAATCGCCGATTTTTTTTTTTCAAGAGTTCTTGAGATTTTCATTTGAAATTTTGTAGAGACATTCTTTAATTAGTGTAGATTCGAATTATTTAAACAAAATTTTTGACCCCGAGAAGGGGGGGGGTCCCTTTAAATCTCCAAAATAAGAGTAGTCACAATATGTGAAACTATGATACCAGACAGAGAATCATCGGATGTCGGAGCACAAATTCCCTCTGGCAACGGTTGTTACATAGAAGGCTCCTGAAATCTGCCCTTATGCATTAAATTTGCATTAAATTTAATTGCAGATAATAAACAGGATATATATTTTTTTCTGGAATAAGTTTAAATTTAGGTTATTATTTCTATTTCACATGACCGTATTAAAATGTCCCTATGATTCAGGCTATGAGTTTGATTTTACAATGTTAAAAAAGTGGTAGTACATCTGTAAAAAAGTAAAAAGTCTTTAAGTTCGGCCGGTCAGAACTTTTTTATAAAAAATGGTAGGCTTTTTATTTGGTAAAATCAAAATCATATTAAAAGGGCTTTTGCATGGAAGCGATGTAAAAATTATGAATGTAAATCGGAAACATTCTGGAAACTAATTTTTTATTCGCCGAGAATCCGGAATGCCAAATTAGAGCCACTTCAGAGTACCAAAAATGGGTGGCGTTCCACTTTATAATGGGGTTATGTCAAAAGATGAACCTACATCGACAATTTTCGGCAAACATATTTCGAATTTGCAGCCACTTTGATGGGGGAAAGGTTGTAAACTTTAAAATGACGCAAATAAGCTTGAACCTTTATATGGTGATACTGTACTTTAATATGAGGACTATGTGCAAACCTTCACCTTGGCAATTTTATGCACATATGTCGTTTTCCAAAATCCCACAAAAACCAGTATTAATACTTTCTAGCGGGAAGATTAGACACACCATTAAATTCAAAAGTTCAAAATGTTAGTCTATTTGATGGAAAAACATGCACAAAGTCCTAAAAATTCTTGAGTACAGAATTCAAATTGTAGCCAATTCTACTAATTTCTCTTATAAAATGTTTTGCACTTTTCTTTGACATTTTTTTACATTTTCCTAGCCCTTTTTTAAACAAAATCTACCATTTTTTTATCAACAAAGTTTTGGTAACACTGGTACCGAGTCACATAAAAATAGGAAATAACACGTCAAATATACTCGCCAGAACTTCACGGACTGACCTATGGTAGATGTAAATAATGCCAAACCTTTTTCGGCAATATATCTAGTACTGAGGCCATTGGCAAAGGAGATACACAAATTATTGGAAAGAACACAAACATTTTGTGTGGTGACCCAAATTCGGATAACACAAAGCTAATCTTAATGCATAACAAAAATGAAATTAGCTGACTGAAAGGTTTTCTCAGGGTAAATAAACTCCCTGAAGGCACATTTACACAAAACTGGATGCGAGGGAAGCAGTTGATATAAAGTGTGTGGGGAAGACAGCGGAACGTTGGAAATTTTCCTATACCACTCTCCAGTTTTTTCAACCTTTCGAACTTAATTCTTGATTCGAATGTAATTCTTCGGAAAATACACTATTCACGAAATGACCAACCCAATGGGGTATGAATGAAACAGACTTCGACTTGAGACTTTTCAACCTAACCTAAAATACGTTAACTATTAGTTACAATAATTATATCGTGTATTAATTTAGTCTCATTTTCTTATATTTCAGGCATGAATAACTAAATATAAGGTAAGCCTATCCTAGTAATATATATATATATACTTTTCTGTAAAATTTACTCCAGTTGAAGCTATGAAATATATTCACTTTTTGGCTAGATTACAATCCAATTTTTTTAAACACTGTACAACAAGATTTTGGCTAATGGAGAATTTTTTATGGGGATGAGAACTCTTGGAGGGTATATTAAGAAGCGATAAAGATGTACCAATTCGCAGTAGGTCAACATTTTGAGTTATGACTTGATGAATTTTTTGTTGGTTACTTTACAGTTTTTGAAGAAAAACATTTTATATAATTGTTTGATGATATTATTTTTGCATCACATGTCTTCTATCAAATCTAATGAGAAATAGTTTCCTTCTTCTTAGGCGTCTGTTCGTAATACATTTCTTAAAGCGTACTTTAATACACTACATGAAGATTCCTTTTGAGAATAAGCATAGAATGACTTTCTGAGTCAAACCCTGCATGTCCATTTGTCCATATGTTTTTGTAACAAAGTACAGGTCGCATTTATGATTCGATTTGGAACTTTGGCAGATGTCACTTATTTCGCCCAAGGGCGAACTCTATTGAAATTGGAGAAAATTGGTCCAGATTTAGATATAGCTCCCATATATAGTTTCGTCCGATTTTATATAAATGGTGCACAAAACTCTCAATATTTGTTCGATTGTGATAACATTTAGCATAGTACTGAATTAGGTCTAGATTGATATATGCCAAGTTCTGTTTAAATTCGAACGAGCTAGATTGAGTTTTAAATATAGCGCCTATATATACTGTCCATTATAGTATGGATGATATACTAACATATATAGGATTCGTAGTTTGTCTACAGACAATTTAAATTCGATGATGTTTTTCCTTTACGCATATTTCCCGCATACACTTAACCCGATTTTTGGCATTCTAAATGTTTTAGCCTCACGTTTCCAGAGAATCGCTTGAGTTTTGGTTGTTTCAAATTGATGGGAATGGTCTATGTAAGAATGTAGACGTTAGGTCCACATAGTAGTTCCAAATGAATGAATGCTATAAATAGATCGGCTAGATCTTTTTGTACTTGTTTCTATACACATGTCTAATAAAATTATGTATACATATCCGCGGATTTTTAGCATACTGCATACTGTTTAAAGATGTGGGATATCAGTCCACTCAAATACACAAGATGTTAAAATTTTGGAAATTTGTGAATCCAATATTAACAGAATAGATTATGATCCAAACTGTGCATGTTTTTAAAAATGTATGAAGCCAATAGCAAGCAAATCGAATGGCCAATAACTAAAAATGTATTCCGAAAAAGGGATCCATTGGTCCACTCCTGCTGATACCTCTCCATAAAAAGATGCAATTTTTAAGAACTTGTGGATTTTGTATGAAGCGAATATAATGCCCGATTTAATCCGTTGATTGTACGTCGTCATTAAAAAAAAAATCTTTCATTAGATCCATAAATTGGGTATATTAAGCAAATCTGTACCCAGATGGTCAACACATACACAAAAACATACACCTTATATAAAGAGAATAGTAAATCCTTTGTGTTTTCAACTTGGCAGACTTCAATTTTTATACTAACCATAGTTTAAGTACAGATATCGTTTTTATATATGATCATCATCTCATTTCTTATTAATTGTTGTATAATATCATCATTAATTTAAATTCATTGAGGGGGACAGTTTAGTTGGACGGGGCCGAACATATGGTACACAACTACCACTGAACTTTTAACCATATGTGGATCTATATTTTGAGCCTGGGCAAGATTTCGCGATATTTGCACCACTATATTATCCTGGCGTCTATTCTGAATCATGTTCTCTCCGGGAACCTTTACAACATAAGATTTTCCCACAAAAGTCTTGGCTCATTTGACCCGCTTTATATTGACCGACCATTTTCAAAACAGATATTCTAATTAGTTGGCTAGATCCCCACCCCTATTTAAAATTTGGTGATGTTTGGTTTATAATAGTGGCCTCTACAGAGACTAGAAATCCTTATAAACAATATTTTTTCGGCCCATTTCATCCCCTAAGTAGCATCTGATCATCACCAAAAATTAAAGGGGTCGTCCTTGACCATAACAGGAATTTCATGTAAAAATTCATTCAATTCCATTGACCGTCCATGAAAGCTCCAAGCTTATTCCATGGACAAATACTTTTATCCGTGGTAAATTTCGTAATGTTCTGGTCATAATTCCGGCCTCTAGAGCGACCAGAAAAATAAACAAAAATATTTCATTCCATAAATATTTACCGACCCTTATGAAAAACATTAGGGGTCTTCATTGACCGGAAACGGATTTTCATTTTTTGTATTGGTCCATAACAGTAGCCTGTAATAAGTTTACAATTTACAATTAAGGGAATCCCACCCATTCTCGATTTTAATTTTTCAAGATTTTCAACGGACTGGTAAATCAATACCAATGCTTGTTAAGGTTTGTAACTTTGCACATATATATTTGAAGATTTAAAAAAGAAGAAAAATAATTTACAAAAAATTTTTGTTATTGCTTTGTTGTTGTTTTTTGTAATTAAAAAAAGTCCTTATTTTTGATGGCGGGCATGATAACTCCTCACTGGATCATCGGAAATTAACAAAATGGCGGACCTTTGAAAAAATATTTTTGAAAAATCGCCGAATTTTGACAAAAAACCAAGTTAAAAAATAAGGAAGATCTTCACCGATTGGCTTTATCCTAGTTCATACGGTAGCTATACACTCACAGAGAAACGTGTACAAATTTGAAATTGATTGGGTTATTAGTTTTTGAGTTATCGTGCCCGCCATTCGCAAAAGAGAAAAACGCGTTTAAAGTTTGAGAAGCCCATTAGCCGTCACTTGATGCTGGCACAATAAATCGGCTATATCTTCAAGAGTTCTTGAGATTTTCGCTTGAAATTTTGTAGAGACATTCTTGAATTAGTGTAGAATCGAATTAAATCAAAAAAATTGTTGACTCCCCTTAATAGACGGATGGACACACATAGCTAGATCGACTAAACTATAACGATCGATGTACTAAAAGGTGTGTCTAGGACCAATATTTCATGGTGGGCCACACAAAGCTATAATTGTCTTACAAGATATACGGTATATAAATCAAATTTTAATATTTGCATAAATAAAAAATAGGAAATCCTTAAAATTAAATTTGGACAATATTTTCAACTAAAATTATTAATTATAAAATTGTCGGCGATAATTATATGTGCTAATTTTAAGTAATTCATTTTAATATGCCTGTCAATGCCCTCTTTTTATTCACATATACCGTCTATTTAATGGAAGTCGGAATAATGCGTATAAAATTCACTTCATACTCCACGCTCTCAGATTATATTTTGTATCGACACCTTGTTGATGGGTGACTGAATATGACTTTTATATAGTTTTTTTATTCTGTTCGAGGAAAAATGTAAACATCATAATTCACTAACGAAAAAAACATACATTTCATAAAGACATTGTATGGGGAACCATTCTTCAAAATAATATACAGTCACTCACACACACCATCCCCAAATTGAGTGAGTGTGTGTACGCCAGAAATTATGTTTTAAAAAATTCGTCTGGGGAGTATTTTTTTCGAAGAAATTTTCGTTGTTTGTATAACTTTTATTTTCAGTAAAATGTTGTTTACATTGCTATTAAGTAGCCGGGAGTTGTGTTTTGTTTTTTCGTCTCTTCTTCTTCTTCAATCATTTTGTTGTCTCTGTCAAGCGACCCTTATACGACGATGACGACGACGACCGCTGAGCGGCAGTTTAGTTTATTGACATATTAAGAAAATAAACAAAAATATAACACACTTCAGTTGTAATGTTTTCTTCTTCTTCTTTTTATGCTGATGTTGTTGTTGTCGTTGTTGCCCTCAATTGAAAGGACGAAATGTAGATTAACAAGTATATACATTACATACATTGCACACATTCATATGTACATCTGTATGTAGGTATGATGAATCAGTACCAGAAACATTATAGACTACTGAAACTGAATAGTCAATACCATTACCAGTGCCCATCACTTGACTAGCTGGCTGGCTACCTTCCTTCATTGGGACCCAACTCCAAAAGCAAGCAAGCAAACAAACGGCAAGAACAACAACAATGAAACTAAACCCCAAAAAGGGGAAGGAATATGCAAAGCAACAGCTTGCGAAATGCGGTCAACCATAAACATTTGAAAAGAAAAACAACAAAAAACAAAAACAATAAGAACAACAGCAACACAAACACATTAAATAAAAAGAAATATACAATAACAACAATAGCTACATTGGCTGGCTATGGGTGAACAGTTCCCTTATTTAGGAAACAAACAAAACAGAACCAACAACAACAATAGCAGCGGTATTGGAAACCATTATAGCCACATTGAAGGAAACACAAGAACTCTAGCATACTTCAAGGCGGTTTAGCGTGTCTATGTTTTTAATGTGGCAGAAAGTGTGTGTGTACGGGTGTTTGCACAATACAAAAAAACATGGCAAAAGAGCCGAAACAACAAAGAGCGATTCATAATAAAGTTACTCAATAAATGTTACAGTGTGGCTGTCGGCTGTTGTTGTTTAGTTTTCAGATTTTAGTACAAATCCTTGAGGGGAAACGTGATGGGAATGGAACATAGCGCAATGATATATTACAGTGCGTAACAAAGGATGGTTGGCGTAGGGGATGGCAGATACCAAGAAACAGTTCTGATAACATGGCAAAGTCCTGACGTATCTTGGTCCCTCTTTCATTCCAATTGTGGACACTGACCTCCCGGCGGTGTCACCTGGGCAGCTATTTTCATCACCCGTTGTATACAAAGAAACATGGCAAAAGAGCCGAAACAACAAAGAGCGATTCATAATAAAGTTACTCAATAAATGTTACAGTGTGGCTGTCGGCTGTTGCTGTTTAGTTTTCAGATTTTAGTACAATTCCTTGAGGGGGAACGTGATGGGAATGGAACATAGCGCAATGATATATTACAGTGCGTAACAAAGGATGGTTGGCGTAGGGGATGGCAGATACCAAGAAACAGTTCTGATAACATGGCAAAGTCCTGACGTATCTTGGTCCCTCTTTCATTCCAATTGTGGACACTGACCTCCCAGCGGTGTCACCTGGGCAGCTATTTTCATCACCCGTTGAAATAGTGAGCTGATATGTGCCGCGAGTTCACCCATAAGAACTACGAAAAATTCTCCGGAAGATCTATGGGCCGATCTGCGTCGATGGTGAATATCGCCGTCAAATGAACCATGAGCTATATCATCGACGTAGTCAGACGGTTTGAGGTGCAGCGACTACGTTGGCTAGGCCATCTTGTGAGAATAGATAAAGATGCCGCAGCACAAAAGGCATATAAAAGCGAGCCAAGTGATGGTTCACGCAGAAGGCGAAGGTCACGAATCCGATGGAAAGATCAAGTAGAAGACAACATCTCGGAAAATGGTCTTTGGACTGATGGTTTCCGTAGAACGGGAAGACCACGTATTAGATGGAAACACCACGTAGAAAACAACATCTTGGAACGTAGTCTTTCAAATTGGAGGAGATGCGCACAAGACCGACGCGCATGGAAATCTTATTTAAGCTCGTCTTACGGTACGACCGTTCTGTCATAAGCCAGCTATGTAAGTAAGTAAACGTTTTTGGCAAATAGAGAGCGGGACTTCTATGAGAGAGGCATTATAAAGTTATTTTTAAAATGACAACAAAACGGTGCATATTTGGCCAAAATCCGTCATTCCAAAGCATGTTAAATAAAGGCCTATAGCTCATATAAAAAATAATGGATTTCTTTTTCCCCAACCTAATATATAGAATATATCCAAAGTGGTGAAGGGTATCATATAGTTGGCCCAGTGCGACTTCACTGCTTTCTTTACTGGGTTTCAATCAAATTGGCTATTATTTGGTATTTTGACAATCTCCTAACTAAAAACTACCAATGTTGATTTAAGTTTCCTTGTAAATCCCATATAACATTCTAATTTCCTATCAACAAATTCTGAATGTTAACCTCTTGGTCAGGCCGAACTTAGCGATTTTTCTTATCGTTTTTATTTAACTTCGAAACCTACTTTTTATTGTCATTCTCAATTTTCAAAATAACCTTCAGTTTATTAAGTTTGTACTGTATAATAATTAACCTGCTTTATTGTTTTTGTTGTTATTGTTGCTGTTGGCCGACGATGACGATAAAAGCAACAGCATAAAATCTCTGTGATTGTTTGATCAAAATATACCTTGAACTTGTTGTCCTCCCCGTCGCCGCCTCCACCTCAAAAACCGATAAACAAACAATAACGAGAGCACAACAATAAACTAGCCGAATGCAGAGAACTGTGCAAAATTTCATATATCACACGCGTACCTAACCTTACCTAAAGTTATGTTTCGTTTCCGCAAACCTCTGTTTCAATTACCATTTCATTTCATTGCAAAATCTACATAAGGATTTTAAGGACCTGCGCATAACAACGCCCCTTGTCGAAGGTCTCCACAAAACTGCTTTGTTTACAATTTGCTGCTCAGTAGGTTAGAAATGTCAAACTTCGTAAATTGTCGTTAAGTCGTTTAAGAAAAAAGCGGTTAAAAATAGAGAGATTTAGAAGTGAATAAAAGAGAATGAATTTTCTCTTTATATGATAGAAGAGAGTGTGGCAAGGATTCGTGAATGTTGATTTTACTCTTTTGGCTAGTCTCTTTGGGTATTTTTATTAGATAGGCATTCGTTGTGTTACCTTTCGGTTTTGCTGGTTTCTCTTTCGGTTTCGGTTCTCTTGAATGCCTCGCCAATAACTGCTCGTTCGTTCGTGCCAGCCTGCCAGGCAGTCAGCTCCTTAAAACTCTTTGTTGTTTTAATTTGCTTATGACAATTGGCCGAGTTTTTCTTGCAAAAAATGAGCTCGTTTAGTTTCGTTAAGGGTATCAACGTTAACGGTTTAACAAGAACGTGATTTTAAAGAAAAATTTATTGCGAAAAAATCGCGTCGTAATTTTTGTGTGTGTGACAATTTTTGGGGCAATTTTAATCGATTAGTATCGTGAATAATTCTGTGGCATGAAATTTTTAAAATTTGAGATAAAGTGAAGTCTATCTTAAGGCGTATAGAGTTATTAATCCGGGAATGAGATTTGCGATTTTCATTAACAAGCCAGACACGTTTGGTGTTATTTAACATTTTTGCTTCGGTATCAAAAACTCGGTCAACGTAAAAATGCAACGAGCATAGGAAAGGACAACATAAGTGTTAAGCAAAAACAAAACGAGATACGCACATAGAAATAAGCAAAAATAACAAAAGTGAATTGTGAAGCCGTGAAGCCGTGAATAAAATTTGGAACAGTTGTTCCGCAAAGCATAATAAATTTTACCACTTGTGTACGTTAATAAAATCGGAAATTAAGGAGGGTCCTGCATTTCATGTCAGTAGTAAACAGTGAAAAAAGTGTTGCATATTTTTGTGGGCATAACCAAAATACTTAATAAAATATAGCATACTTTATGGGTGTCCGGATTTAAATTTTCCAATTGTATTGCATTAAAATAAATTAAAGAGAGAAGATACTACAAAAATCCGCCTGATCGAAATTTATTCGGTTTTATGTTGGCGCCTTAATTTATAATAAAAAAACAAATATCAAGGCCTATTTTTAAGCGTCATCAAATTAATATACAATACTGAGATAAGTTAAACAAAAGATCTTTAATCTGTTGAAATAAAATTTATGTAAGAAAAACTAAATAATCTTTGTCCGCAATCGGTTTATACACCTACACGTGTAAACTCAAGCTTAAAGGTAATTGTCATCAAACAATTTATACCCCGGAAAAAACTTCGCATTCTGACATTCTGCCAACCACATTACGTCTACAATGTGGTTTTGACTTAATTTATGCCCGAACGTATGAAAAAATCCTCAATAATTTAAAAAACCAGATTTCAACACAAATCAACAGTGTAAAAACATAAACATACCAGGCAGCAAACACATACATACTCATGTATTCATACATACAACCAACCGCCTAGCATGTGAAATTTTCCAATTATTTTTGTTTACATCACAGCGTGCAAGTGTGGAAGTTAATTTACATACGCTTACCAAATGATGATATGTAAATAAGTTCGTTCCTCCATGGAAGGCAAATTGCAAAAATACATTCAAATCACAGATGTAAAAGAAAAAAATTCAGTTGTACGAACTATAATACGCTAGTGAAAATTTGCAGTGTGAAAAATTAAATTTTTTGTCGAGAAGTCGCTTCGTCCCATAAATTGGTCCCATAAAAAGTGTGAAAGCAACATATATGAAACAACATTTTGTCATTTATGAATTACAAAAAATAAATCTTAAATACAATTAAATTGTAAAGCAAATTTTTTAAATAAAATAGAAAATAGTGTAATAAAATACTTACAATAAATAATTGCAATTAATGTTCTCGAAAAAAGTTTGATACATTCTAATAAATAGTGTTGGGCGCCAACGAAAAATAATTAAGTGAATATTTTTGGATAAACAATTGTAACTATAAAAAACGGAGATATATAAGGTAATATAAAAATTTATGAATAAAAATGTTAACAATATAATATTGTAGAACAAGAATACAATCGAATACAGTACAATATTTTTAGAGTTTCAAATTATATGCATTAAATTTATTCGCTAGATTAACATCGGTACAAAAAAGATTTTATTATATCTTGTTCAAATGCAAATAAATGCTATTAATGTCTTTGGCAATCTTTCAGACGTTTGGCAATATTTTTTTATAATCTACTATGTATATGAAATATATATTTATATAAAGTTTTCTGATCAAGGATCGAACAAAAGTGGGCGATAAAAACATACGATTATCAATTCCATGTCTTCAAAAACGAATAGAATAATATTATTCTAAATATATATGTGAATGCAACGACATCTTACACACAATATATGGGAGAGGGTCAGAAGTTCTCCTAATATTAGACCTTTTAAAAATAATTTTTAAAAATCTACGTCTATTGACAGTACTCTAAGCATACTTTTAAAAATCTACCGCTTTTGGTAGTCACCTAAAAATATTGTATAAAAATCAACGGCTATTGATCGTCCTCTAAATAATAGTTTTAAAAATGTACGCCTTACTAATTACAAATCCTCTAAAAATATTTTAACCTGTGAGGAAAGCAGTAAAGTGGACGGGTCGACTATATGATACCCTTCACCACTTTGGATATATTGAACAGATGACTCCTAACAGACGTTGCATTTTTGAAGGACCAGTAAAATGAAATTGGATCCATAAACATGTCGTTCGGCAACGTGTACTACATTTTTCATTTGGTCAGATATAGAGTTGCTTCTTATAATGGGACAAAATTATGTAAATCAATTTAAGGGGACCCCCGCCATTCTCGGGGTCAAAATTTTTGTTGATATAATTCGAATCTACATTGATTAAAGAATGTCTCTAAAAAATTTCAAGTGAAAATCTCAGGAACTCTTGAAGATATAGCCGATTTATTGTGCCAGCATCAAGTGACGGCTAAAGGGCTTCTCAAACTTTAAACGCGTTTTTCTCTAAACATTTTTTTGCGAATGGCGGGCACGATAACTCAAAAACTAATAATCCAATCGGTTCCAAATTTTGCAACGTTTCTCTGGGAGTGTATAGCTCTCGTATGAACTAGGATAAAGCCAATCGGTGAAGATCTTCCTTATTTTTTAACATGGTTTTTGGCAAAAAATCGGCGATTTTCCAAAAATATTTTTTCAAAGGTCCACCATTTTGTTAATTTTAGAGCGAAGTCAATAATCTTAGTTCATACGCGATGTTCCAGTGAGGAGTTATCATGCCCGCCATCAAAAATAAGGACTTTTCTTTAATTACAAAAAACAATAACAACAATTTTTTGTAAATTATTTGTCTTCTCTTTTAAATCTTTAATTATATATGTACAAAGTTACAAACCTTAACAAGCATTTGTATTCATTTACCAGCCCATGGAAAATCTTGAAAAATCAAAATCGAGAAGGGGGGGAGGGGGTTCCCTTAAAGCAAATATCAATCGGACACCCGTTGATCATTTGGATAAATATCTGATAAAAATGAAGAGTTTGGTGCACCATTTACTAAAAATCGGACAAAAAATATATATATAAAAGCTATATCGAAATCTTTACCTTTTACTTAAAATTGGACGAAACTATATATATGAACTATATCTAAATTGTAATCTATTTCAAAACAAAAACTTTCCACAAAGGGGCTTTGTTGCACTATTTACTTAAAATCGGACGAAAATATATATGGGAGCTATGTCGAAAACTGATACGATTTTCAGGAAATTTAACACACATCGTTCTTGACTTAATTCAGTACGCTGTGCCAAATTTCGAGTAAATCGACAGATATATAGGGTTTTTGGGGCACGATTTACCTTAAATCGGACGAAAAAATATATGGGAGCTATATCTAAATCTTAACCGATTTTTCCCAATTTCAATAGGGTTCGTCCTTGGGCCAAATTTCATCCAATTCGAATCAAAAAAGCGACCTGTACTTTGTTTACAATACAACCTGAACATACGGACATGGAAAATCGACTTAAAAAGTGATTTTATGCATATTCTCAAAAGGAACCCTGTGTCTATCTCGTTTCCTTTTGCCTGTTACAAACATATGCACAAAGACATAATATTCTGTACCACAGTGTGGTGAAGGGTATAAAAATCTACGTCACTTGGTATTCCTCTAAAAAATATGTTTAAAAAATCTACGTCTAATAAATAAAAAAAATATTTTTAAAAATCTCCGCATATTGATAGAGCTCTAAAAAATATTTTTTAAAATGAACGCCAAAAGTGGAAATGGACAATGGAAACAGAACTTTTGATTTTTTGTCCTTATCAAAAATCTAATGACCGACATTTTTATAAAATATTTGGATATCGAAAAATTGCATTTTGTGATACAGATAATATTCACAGCTCATTCTATAATTCCGGATTATTTGTCTGTATTTGAATCTGTTATCCAGTTGTGAAGATGCATAACCTTTTTTTTAGTTTTTATTAAAATCATAGCAGGGCACAAATAGGACTTTGAGGAGCCAATCTATAATCTTATGAATATTTTATAGAATATTTAAATAGCGATTTCCTTCGATTTGACTGATCATATTTCATCACAAGGATATACTGTAATAGCCCTAATAAAAGATTTAAAGCGTGTTCTTTGTAATCTTTACAGTTGCCAGAAAACTCATAACTACTTCTGCGTCCGTACCCACCCAATATTTTGATGCGTTGTGTAATATATTGATATATTAGGTTGGGAAAAAATAAATCCATTATATTTATATGAAATATACGAATTTATTTAAGATGCTTCGGTATGTTCGATGCACTGAATGTCACATGCACCGTTTTGTTGTATGATTTGTTGCCATTTTAAAAGCAACTTCATAATGCCTCTCTCATAGAAGTCCTGCTTTCTACTTGCAAACAATTCTAGTAGTCGATTTTCACAATCCCCCATAGATACCAATTTATTATCATTAAAGAAATTTTGCAATGCAAGAAAATATGGCGGATGCATCAAATCTCCCAACCAAGCTCCCGAAGTTTCTGGTGAGTCACTGTTGAAGTGTGTGGCCTAGCGTCATCCTGGTGGAACACGACAACTCTCCTGTTGGTCAATTCTGTCCGTTTTTGGTCAATTGTAAATGGTTTAAAACAGTTTTATGGTCGATTTTAGCTCCTGGGCGTTTTCTATCATAGCTAAATATTTTTTTACTGCGAAATGTCACCCTTCCAACGAGCATAAATCCATAAATAATTTCACAAATTCATATCCATCATCCTTCTTAATTCTAGATGTCCGTGTTATTGTTGCAGTTAATTTTTTCTCATAGAAATTCCAGCAGTTTTAATTATATTTTCCATAGAATTTTGTCGATCCCACTATCAACTATCATTGCATTTCCTTCATGGATTTATTAATAGAAGTAAACATAATCTCCAAACTATGCCCAAACATTTCGTTTCTTTATAGAAATTCCATTGCAGAAGTTTCTCATAAAACGAATTTGCGAAGTTTTCTCATCTAATCTAATCAAATCGTAAACATCAAAACTTCTTGGAATCTTTAAAATGGCATTTCATAATTGAATGTGCGAAGTTGTTGCTGTTGTTGTCACGTCAAAAACAAAGCCAATTTATAGGATGCAAATTTCGCAGAAATAATAAAATAAACTACATTTGTAAACCCCCTACTGTATACTAACAGGTACTTTCATTAGCTATGGCATATTTGCTCAACTATAAAATTCAAGTTTATATTTATTTTGACGGCAACATCTAAAAAGCAAAACGTAACGTAAAAAACAAAACGAAGTACACTCTTTAAATCATAACCAACCATCTTCAATGACATTTCAAGGCCTTGAATTTTAAGTACACCCCACAGGTTTTATTCTGCGTTTTTTTGTTTTTCCTTCTAACATGGTGCGTGTGGTAAACATCATAAAAGCAAACTCTCCTCGGACATTTTAATGTTATTCTGCCAAATAATTTAATAGCTGATCTTCCAAAACAATATTCAGCAAGTCAGGAAAATTAACATGTTTTATAAAAATAAAAACACCAAAATAAAAAAGTGAACAGCAACGTGGCCAACAAAAGATAAACTTTTAAAAATATTCAAAAACTTTTGTTTAAAAAAATATATATAAACAACACAAAAAATGAGCATATAAAAATTGTCAACGCCAGTAAATTGTCACTACTCCCCCTCCCTCCCTCCCTCCTTCCTGCTCCATGTGGTAGCTGGAAAATATGAAAAACATATGGTCACGCCAAAGAAAAGTTGTTAGAAAAAACTTTCAACTAAAACAAATGACATGAGTTGTGGAAATTTTATGACAACACAAAGGCAACAACATTCGAGAAAAAAGTCAGTCATTCATTCATTGTCGTCTAGGCTTTAAATTTTAAATAGAAGTGAATTGTTGCACAATTTATTTTGAGGATATTAGTTTTTGTTAAAAAAAAACTATGGCTTAATATGCTTTGATATAGTATTGTATTAAACAAAATGTGTTGGAGGTAGAATGAATTCAGGTATTTAATTGATCACTTCTCCCACTACAGACCCTTTCGATTTACATTACCATTTTTTTAACATGCATCATTATTGTAATATAAAACCAGTAAGGAAAGTAGTAAAGTCGGACTGGGCCGACTATATGATACCTTTCACCACTTTGGGTATATTTTACATATGTATCCTAACAGACGACGCGTTTTGTTATAAATCAATATCTGAACCGATTTCAGGGAAACTTATCTTAGCAACTTCAATCTAGACTTAATTCAGTACTCTATACCAAAATTCGTGCAAATCGAAAGATATATAGGGTTTTTGGTGCACCAATTACCTTAAATCGAATGCAAATACATATGGGAGGTATATCTAAATCTGAACCGATTTTCACGAAACTTGGCAGACATCATTCTCGATCTTATTCATAACTCTGTGCCAAATTTCGTGCACATCAAAAGATTTCCAGGGAATTTAGTGGACTATTTACCTAAAATCGGGCGAAGTTATATATGCGAGCTATATCTAAATCTGAACCGATTTTCACGAAACTTGGCGCACATCATTCTATACTTAATTTAGTATGCAGTGCCAAATTTCGTACAAATCGAAAGATATATAGGGACTTTGGTACACAATTAACCTTAAATCGGACGAAGATATTTATGGGAGCTATATCTAAATCTGAACCGATTTTCACGAAACTTGGGAAACATCATTCTAGACCTTATTCAGTACACTATGCCAAAATTCGTGTAAATCAAAAGATTTCCAGGGACTTTAGTGGACTATTTACCTAAAATCGGGCGAAGCTATATATGGGAGCTATATCTAAATCTTAACCGATTTTCGTGCACATATCGTTCTGGACTTAATTTAGTACGCTGTGCCAAATTTCGTGCAAATCGAAAGATATATAGGGAATTTGGTACACAATTTACATTAAATCGGACGAAAATATATATGGGAGCTATATCTAAATCTGAACCGATTTTTCCCAATTTCAATAGGGTTCGTCCTTGAGCCAAACAAATGAGCTGTGCCAAATTTCATCCAATTCGGATCATAAATGCGACCTGTACTTTGTTTACAATTTAACATGGACAGACAGTTAAATTGTAAACAGAAAGTGATTCTATGCATATTGTCAAAAGGAACCATGGGTCTTTCTCGATTATTTTTGCCTGTTACAAACATATGCTCAAAGACATAATACCCTCTACCACAGTGTGGTGAAGGGTATAATAAAATACCGTAGTTTGTCTTTCCGGTTTCATGGAGGTAGAACAACATTTTGCAGAAAAGTGTCAATTGAAGGTCCATATTTTGGCATTGCCACTTTATTGTAGTACCGCCGCATTTTCGTCATTTTGATGGGTTAAATCGCGTTTCCTAATCAAAGTTGAATTTTTGATGCGTCCCTCTTACAAAATTCCATTCTCAATTTTACATTCCGTGCTCTTAGAGGATACATAATATATTTGCAGAACATTTTCTTGCTGCATTCTGGACCGGTTCTGGCCAATGAACACACCTATTGTGTTTGCTGTAGATCGGTTAATATTTAGGGGATGAAATGGACCAAATACTTAATTTTTGTCGGTTTTTCTTGTCGCTCCAGAGGCCGCAATTATGGCCCGAACGTCGGGAAATTTACATGGAGAAGGGAATAGAGCCAAAGATCGGTTAATATTTAGCGCGTAAAATGGACTTTTGTGTGAAAAATTACAACACTTAAATACACTTAACTAACCCATTACTAGAGGGTGGAAATATAGTGCTGAATATTAGTAATGTTATTTTCTGATGTGTAAAGAAGAGGTGGTGTAAGCTGACATCTAATCTTTTTGAAAGGAAGCATTGCCCACATAAAGAAGGAAGCTCCTCTATTTTATTTTGGCCAATATATAGTCGGAATTTTTTCTAATTTATCAGCCAATGTCGAAACAAAGAATGTATTTATACCCTTCACATAATACCCTACAGGGTAATATGTCTTGGTGCATATGTTTGTAAAATACAAAAAAATGGAGATAAACCCATGGTCCCTTTGGAGAATATGCATAGAATCACTTTCTGAGTCGATTTATGCATGTGCGTTATGTCCTGATTGATGCATGCCAAGTTTTGTTGGGACCGATTCAGATTTGGATATATCTTCCATATATAGTTTCGTCTAATTTAATGTAAATGGAGCACCATACTGCCAATATTGGTCCGATTGAGACAAAATTTTACACAGAGTACAGAATTAGGTCCAGATCGATGTATGCGAATTTTTTTTTGAATAGGTTTAGATTTGAATATATCTCCCACTTATAGTTTCGTCCGATTTTATGCAAATGGTGCACCAAACTCTCAATGTTTGTCCTATTGAGACCAAATTTTGCAAAACATACTGAATTAAGTCCAGTTTGTTGTCTGTGGTGTTTTGTTGAAATCGGTTCAGTTTCAGATATAGCTCCCATACATATTTCGTCCGATTCTATTTAAATAGCACAGCATACTGAATTAAATCCAGTTTGATGTTTGTGAAGGTTTGTTGAAATCGGTTCAGATTTACATATAGCTCCCATTCATAATTTGTATTTCATGCAAATGTTACACCAAATAATACAAGTCTCTCCGATTGACATGGAATTGTTCATAGATTTCAGAATGGTATGTGTAAACCCCATACACATACCATTCTGAAATCTATAATAGGTTCAAATATTTATGAAGATCACACATTTAATTTCGCCCGATTCCACTTCAAAGGTCCTCTAAAGATGATATGTCTGTGCCATCTACAGGGTATTGTATATATTAGCATCTCTTGTATGTATCCAAAGTGGTAAGGGGTATCATGTAGTCGGCCCTGTCCGACTTTTGAAGTTTCCTTACTGGTTTTGTCTTAGTTCCTGGGTTAGTTTTTGTCACCAAGTGTTTATTGTACAAATTTACTTCGTGACCCTTTGGGATTTCCATTTAAACGCCGTTCTAGTTATGCTATGAACATTTTTTCTAAAGGTGTGGTCAATCCGTTTTCACTTTCCACATTTGATCGTTTTTGTATCGGTTCCTGGTTCTTTGCTGCTTATGTTTTTGAGCAAGAATATTCTGTATATGAGGTACTATACCTAAAAGTGGACCTATATTTATATTTGTTGGTAACGTTATGTGTCACTCGATGAGAAACTTAAATATAAAGTTATACCAAATTCGGTTACAAATGTGTCTAGAAAATATATATTATCTCAATTCCGGAGGGACGGAAGTGTATGTTCGTGACCGATAAACTCAACAACTACTCCTCCAATTTTGGCCAAACTTTGTGTACATACTCTATGGGCCTTGAGGAATGTTTCTGTGTAATTTGTTTCCGATAGGCATATCCTCAAATAACTTTGCCCACTAATGTGCACGATTTTAGGCATGTGTTCCACCATACCATGCGTTATCAATATCGGTCTACGTTCGTGGGGTTTGAGATCTTAAGAAAAATTTCCATTAAGAGTTGCTGACATTTCATTTGCTTCGTGGTTCAAAATATTTTTCTAACAACTCAAAGAACCGAATGCAATGTTGAAGCATATCGCCAACTTAATGCGCTGAAACATTTATGCATATTAACTACACTAAATTGCTGGATTAGGTGACTTGAAACTGAAGGTCCAACCTATAACAACAACAACAACGGCTAAAAGAATAAAATAAAGCTTTGATTCAGATCTTATTCATGTCAATGCCCTATGGAAGACATCGTTGGAAAATCTGCCAGGGGAACTGGCTGCAATTTAGTATTTCTGGTGAGTAGTGAGTTCATATCAAACTCTCAAAGCATGTAATTATGTCGAGTACCAATATATGGGGCTATTCGAAAGCTTTGGCGACTATTGTCAGGAACATTTTCTACTAAAAAATCATCAACTTTCATATTATGTGGGCGCTACCCGGTCAATATTGATCATTTTAAGTAGGGAGATTTTCTTCTAAATAAGTATTAAGTTAGAAGTATTTTGTTGAAAACGTGCTTCGAAATACCAAACATTGGGGGTACCGTTATGTGGGTGTTACCCTAAAATGTGTACTAATATGGGCATTTTTCTCAATACCAAATATCCTAGGAATATAAGCAACATATGTGCAAATCTATGTGGGTATAATAGCAAAAGTAATAGAGAATATTTTATTTTATTCCAAACAATTAATTGTGTCCATAACAGTTGTATTAAAAATTTTAAGAATCCAATTTTTAAAATATAAAAATTATTGCTGGGTAAATGTGACCCATTTCTCCTTGATAAGGTCGTTCATCCTTTCCGATATAATCACACACACACACACACTTTAATATCCAAGCACTCACTTTTATAAGTAATTCATATTTTACGCAGAAAACCATCATAATTGTAATTCTAAATATTTCTCATGAATTCTTCAATCAACCCATCCTCTCAATGAATATACATAAATTAAAGGATTTCGTATAATTTATATGCATCAAGTGTAAGTACAGGACATTTTCTCTCGATGTGGTGGGGTTAAGATGCGTCTCCGAAGTTTTAATAGGCTATATTTCTTATTAAATGTCCTCAGCTGCTGTGTAGGAGACATATTGACCCTATTGTTGTTGTTGCTTTCTTACAATGAATTAAGTAACAAAGCCAACGTCATTATGGAATAGTGTCAACGTCTGAAACACCACCAGTTGCTGTTGTGTACATTTTTACCAAGCGATTTTTTTATTTTTTGCTTTTGTTCTTGGAATGTGGACCTTCAGTTTCAAGTCACCTTATCCAGCAACTTAGTGTAGTTAATATGCATGAATGTCTCAGCGCATTAAGTTGGCGATATGCTTCAACATTGCATAAATAATCGCCGTTCTGTGTTTGAGGATTTAAATTTACTTACCAGTGTGCTTTTGTAGCTAACGGACTGGGTTAGCCGCCTGGCTGGCTGACTGGTGGGCTTGCAGCAGGGTTCTTGTTTGCTACTCTTCTTTGCCTCCGGGAGGACCCAAGTGAATGGCAGCATAGCGTAGTTAGTTTATTGTAGTATTGTGGATAGACGATGACGACGACGGCGACCATTAATACTAATGCACTTTTGCCAATGGCGAAAGAAAGGTAAAGCTAAGCAAGGCAAGGCGGCAAGGTAAGGTAAGTGTAGAAAATTGTGATAATGCACAACACTTTTAAAGTAAAAGTTAAACGGCTTTATTGAAAAGTTAATGGTATGTAAATTTTCTCATAGATTTCAATAAAAGTGTCAGAGAGAGTTTTGGAAGAAAAATAACTAAAATAGTAACAGATGATACACTCTATGTGGTGAGGGTGGGAGTTGGATTTTAGAAATTTACAAAAAAAAGTTTAAATTGTTTGCGGTTGCCATTAGAGTTGAAGCAGGAGAACTATTTCAAGTTACAGAAATTTGTTTACACTTTAATGGTTTTCCCTTTACTTCAAAGGCTACATAATATAGCTAACTATGTTCGGTGTTACACTTAGTGTGCCATTAATAAGTATATCCTTTTACCAACACTTTGATATATCATAACGTTTTATCCAAAATAGGAGCTTTAGTAGCAACTGGTATTTGTTGTAATATACATTTTGAATTTTTTTTATAAAATATTTGCATTAGAAAATATTAAATAATTAAATGACTCCATTTATCGTCTATTCTCTGAATACATTATGTTTTCCATTACTGTTTCGAATTCTAAGTAATTTATCTTGGCCGTTTGCTTATAAAATGAATACTTGGAATTCATAACGTCAAGCAGCATATATATCAGGTTTCATTAAAAGCATATCGATTCGATTTCACAGCAAACAATCAATATTAATGCAAAGTGTAGCCTATGGCTAGCATTATAAAAATAAAAAAATACATAGAATAAAATTATAAAACATGGTCAACATTTGTATACCCTTCACCACACTGTGGTACACGGTATTATGTCTTTGTGCATATGTTTGTAACAGGCAAAAGGAAACGAGATAGACACATGGTTCCTTTTGAGAATATGCATAGAGTCACTTTGAGAATATGCATAGAGTGGTGTACCAAAGTCCCTATATATCTTTCGATTTGCACGAAATTTGGGATAACGTACTGAATTGAGCCTAGAGTGATGTCTGCCAAGTTTCGAGAAAATCGGTCCAGATTTAGATATAGCTCCCATATATAGTTTTGTCCGATTTCACGTAAATGGTGCACCAAAGTCCCTATATATCTTTTGATTTGCACCATATTTGGCATAACGTACTGAATTGAGCCTAGAGTGATGTCTGTCAAGTTTAGAGAAAATCGGTCCAGATTTAGATATAGCTCCCATATATAGTTTTGTCCGATGTCATGTAAATGGTGCACCAAAGTCCTTATATATATTTCGATATGCGCCAAATTTGGCATAACGTACTAAATTGAGCCTAGTGTGATGTCTGTCAAGTTTAGAGAAAATCGGTCCTGATTTAGATATAGCTCCCATATATAGTTTCGTCCGATTTCATGTAAATGGCACACCAAAGTCCCTATATATCCTTCGATTTGCACGAAATTTGGCTTAAGGTACTGAATTGAGTCTAGAATGATGTCTCTCAAGTTCCGAGAAAAGCGGTCCATATTTAGATATAGCTCCCTTATATTATAGATTGATTTTAAGTAACTGACGCACCAAGGATCCAATATATGGCTGATAGGAACAATACGTACTGAAATTAGTATAACCTAACCTGGGACAAGTTTCGTTGAAATCGGTTCATATTTGGATATAACTTCAATATATATATTTGCCCGATTTTAAGTAAATTGGACATCAAACTCTTCACGTTAGTTAGATTGACATCAAATTTTGCACAACGTACAAAATTGGGCATATAATTACGTATTTGCGTTTTCTAGAAGTACAGACATAGCCCAACGGATGACCTAATGATATTTGTTTGAAGTCGATTGATCTAAGTCGATTCACATTTAGATAAATATCACATATTTTATTTCATCCAATTTCATGTTAATAGTTCTGTTTAATATACCCATAGTGGTGAAGGGTATCATATAATCGGCCCCGTCCGACTTTACTACTTTCCTTACGGGTTGGTTATCCATTTAGT
Source organism: Musca vetustissima (assembly GCF_032173495.1). Lineage (NCBI taxonomy): Eukaryota > Metazoa > Arthropoda > Insecta > Diptera > Muscidae > Musca > Musca vetustissima. The sequence goes on along the minus strand of NW_026881345.1, from coordinate 69,939 downwards.
GGTTTTAAAAGTAAACGTAAATATAAATATAAAATATTTGTCCATACTATATAATTGTATACCCTAAACAAATATATTGTGAGGGTATTATAGGTTTGTGTGACCCAGGAGTTTTTAACCCCGTAAAATATTGGTCCTAGACCCACTTTTTAGTATAGATATCGTCATTAATCGAATAGATAAGTCGATATAGACATGTGTGCTCTTCCGCCCGTTTGTCCATTTTAATTCGTAAACACGATGCAAGTCACAGTTATAGACCAATCGTCAAGAAAAATCGTGCATGTAGAACGTGTTCGGGTCAAAGAAGCCACATTGCTTTTAGAGGATGAAATTTCTGGTTTTCTATATCTAGAGGCTACAATTATGACTCGAACACCATGAAATTTTACACGAAGAAGGGAATTTGGCCAAAGCATGAAGATTTTTTTTTATTGTTTTGTATACTCAGACATATATATTTACTGCTGAAGAACATATACGCGAGATGAGGGGTTGAGCTTCCAATTGATAACAATTTTATTGTTCTACCTAGTCGGATGTGGAAGATTTACCGCAGAAACTTAGATCTCAGTGGTATTTGCGTAGAGTATCATATGGTCGGCTCCGTCCGACCTTATTCGACGGACCCATGTTTTTTTTTTTAAATCAAAGAAAAAAAAATTAAAAATTTGGCGGTTGGCAATGTTAATCATTTAATTTGTTCCAAGTAGATTTGTTTACATCAATTTTTGAATTTGATATCTCTCAAATGGCCGCCTCTGGCGTTGATGACGTATTGTGCCCTTTTTGCTGTATTTTCCATCGTTTTTGCCAACATTTCGGCCGGAATAGCGGCTATTTCTTCACGAATGTTGTCTCTTCTACGGTCCTTGGCTTGTTAATGTAAACCTTTGACTTCAAATATCCCCACAAGAAGAAGTCAGGCGGCGACAAATCGGGCGAACGCGGTGGCGCACTTCTCACATTTTTTTAATTTTTTAAAAGCACGTTGAGTTTTCACAATTGACTTATTCAGTTGAATGTAAATTTCATCTATTTCAGCTCGAGTTGTGTAGCATATGTCACGGTTTTGTTGAAACCTCATATGCTTAAAGTGGTATTCTTGAATATTAAGCAAAAAAGTCGGTTATCGTATGACCGAATCAATCCGAATTGACGGTTACAATTGTTCTATTGTCATTTTCGAAAAAGTAAGTTCCGATCACAACATCGGATCAAAGAGCGCACAGTGACTTTATCTGGATGTAATTGCCTTTCTTTAAACTTGAGAATTCCCACAATCCCAAATGCAACAAGTTTTTATACCCACCTAGTGAGAAATGTGATTCATTGCTGAAAAAAATGTTGTTGCAAATTTTGCCGTCCACCGCTTGCTTTTCAAGCACCACCCATAACACGTATCTACGACGTTGTGATTGGTCAGCTATTTTCAGAGGGACAAAAGAAAATATGATAAACATATTTGTAACCGCTCCAGTCTCTTCGAATTTCTTCACAATTTTGCCAAATGCTTGGGTATTTGGACGATTATGTGAACCATTTTCTCCTCTCAAGGGGATCCAAGATTCTCCATTTCAAACCTTTTTTATTTAATTGAACCTATAACTTCTCAAGAATATCTATTTAAAATATGAAATGAACAATTCAGAAACTCTTGAGGATATAATCGATTTACTGTGTAAGCGACAGTTGGCCGCGAGAGTTTTTCTCAATGTTTACGATTGGTGGGCATGATAATCCAAATTTGAAGAAGTTATTTTGCATCTTCATAGCTATAGAATGAACTACGATAAATCCAATCGGTGAAGATCTTCACAATTTTGTACCCTTCATCACACTGCGGTGCAGGGTATTATGTCTTTGTGCATATGTTTGTAACAGGCAAAAGGAAACGAGATAGACATATGGTTCCTTTTGAGAATATGCATAGAATCACTTTTAAGTCAACTTATGCATGTCCGTCCGTACGTCTGTCTGTCCATGTTAAATTGTAAACAATGTACAGGTCGCATTTTTGATTCGATTTGGATGAAATTTGGCGCAGCTCATTTATTTGGCCCAAGGACGAACCCTTTTGAAATTTGGGAAAATCGGTTCAGATTTAGATATGGCTCCCATAGCTCCCATTTCTTAAGTATATGAACAAAGTGAATAGTTTTGGGTTAATGTAAAAAATGTATAAAAACAGTTTTAGACGAACCAGTATTTTTGTGTTCCCTATCGATTTGTGACTAAGCCACTTATTTCACAGTCTTCGTGTTAAAGTAAAACTAGAAGTCCACAAAATGGGGACTACGTCTCTTGTGTATCATTTTTCAAAAATTTTAACTGCATCTAACATAAAATGATGCTGACATTTTGAAGCTCGGTTTTGAGTGTTTTTTAATTTTACTTCTAGCTTTTATACGCAAACAGAAAAAATTCGATTCAAAGATTATTGTAGTCGCGAATCTGTATTTTGTGTATGTAGTATGTACAGCTTCGGAGTAATACCTATCCAAATGTGAAAATTTTGTGCGATCAAATTTCTAAAAAACCTATTTCTCGGGCCAATAATAATATCTTCTTCGTGAAAATCCATTTCCAATTTCCAATCCAATCCACGGCGACAACATTCTTGGTTCTTAATGGACCATATTCAAATATATATAGATCGATATATTTTTTAGGGTGCACACCGAAATTGGATGCGCGTTAAAGGCATAAAAGGGAAATTATTCGCGTTTTACGAGTTTTTGGATTGGAAGATAAACTTCAGCACTTCCTGGACATCGCATGCCCATCAAATTATTTTGAGAATTAAACGATTTAGGCGATATTTAAAATGTATATTTCATAATATAGTTTTATTTTTATATTTATTCCTACTTATAGAACCCCAAGATTTATCGGAAGTGTCTTAGTATAATCCGCTAGGTGTATTCGGGTAAAATAGAAGAATAACCCCAACATATTTTTTCTGATTTTTCTTGTACAAAAGTAAAACCAGTAAGGATAGTAGTAAAGTCGGACTGGGCCGACCCTTCACCACTTGGGTATATTGTACATATGTATCCATACAATTGTATGTCAAAGTTCCTTCGAAGGAACATACTCATGTCTTTCTGCAACCTATGATAAATTTAATTTCATTCGGGCAGATTTAAAGTCGTCTGCGTACCATGGGACAAATTTATGGAAAACAATTTAAACCTCAATTGATACTAGCTGTTCGGTACTCCGCAAATTCGTCACACGGACCATCCCTGTCCGTGTGACGAATTTTTAGGTTTTCGCCTGTCAAAAAGGTGTAATATATAAAATGTAATAAATGTAGTAAACGTCATTTATTTCAATATTATCAGCATATCCAGTTATTTTTACGAATATATATTATTTTTACATACATCTGTCTATTCCTTACTAGAACTGATAAAAATTTCGAAATTTTTTTGAGAAGAAAATTTTGAAATTTTATTTGGATTTGGGTAACGCATGCGTAATTTTAAAGTAATTAATGGAAATAGCTATTTTGTCAAAAACCTAACGGATTTGGGTACGACGTTTCTGACGTATGTATAATACGTCGGAAATGTATGTCATTTATGTCATTGTTTCTGACAGGCCATCTCTCACAGTTAAAAATTTAACCTCAATCAGACACTCTTTCGAAACTATGGCTGCATCTGCACCAATTTCAACAAAACCCAATAACGTCATCCAAGTCTCTATTTGATACGTTGTGTAAAATTTCGTGTTTCGTTACCTTAAATCGGACTATATCTAAATCTGAAGGGATCTTCACGAAATTTAGCACACACCATTCTAGACATAATTCAGTACCTTATGTCAAAATTCGTGCAAATATAATGATTTTCAGGGACTTTGGTGCACCATTTACTTAAAATCGGACGAAACTATATATGGGAGCTATATCTAAATCTGAACCGATTTGCACAAACTTATCACACGTCATTCTACACTCAATTTATTACGCTATGCGAAAATTCGTGCAAATCTAATGATTTTCAGGGTCTTTGGTGCACCACTTACCTAAAATCGGGCGAAACTATATATGGGAGCTATGTTTAAATCTGAACTGATTTTCTCGAAATTTAGCACACATCATTCTAGGCTTAATTCATTACGCTATGCCAAAATTCGTGCAAATCTAATGATTTTCAGGGACTTTGGTGCACCATTTACCTAAAATCGGACGAAAATATATATGGGAGCTATATTTAAATCTGAACCGATTTTCTTCAATTTCAATAGTTCATCCTTGGGCCAAATCAATGTGCTGTGCCAAATTTCATCCAATTCGGATCATAAATGCGACCTGTACTTTGCTCATAAAAATACATGGACGGACGGACAGACGGACATGCATAAATCGACTCAGAATGTAATTCTATGCATATTCTCGATTTCCCTTGCCTGTTACAAACATATGCACAAAGACATGATACCATGTACCACAGTGTGCTGAAGGGTATAAAAATAAATATGATGACATTATTTCTTCGAACCAAAAATAAATAAAAAAAATTTTCCTCAATATCTTGTGCTGTTGTGCCTAAAATGCAAAACCGCTACACAGACTTGTGTGATTTTGATATCATTTGATTTCCTAAATTTTTAATTTCTTCGGACCATATTTTGCAATACTCCAAATCAATATTGATTCGTCAGAACGAGTTTACTAGACTGTGGACATTTTGGACTTTTAATTGAAAAAGTAAAATCACTTTACTTCATATCTATGATTAATACAATAAGGCTTATACAAAATCGTTTCAACTGATCTGAAACATGATTTTGAATTTTGCCGACCTATATGTTAAACTACTCAAAATCAATATTGATTTGTATTTATATGCAGCCAGAACGAGTTTACTAGTCTGTGGACATTATGGCTTTTTAATTAAAAAACAAAAAATCATTTTATTTTATAACTGTGATTAATACCGGCATTTTAATTGATCATTTCTATAATAAATAATCTTCATAAATAATCCAGCAGAGATAATTAATTATTGAGTTCTCAAATACATATATTTATAGTAACAAAAATGACTAAGACGGCATATTGATAATCTATTATCAGTGTGTGGCATTACTTTTTGTCTAAATCATTTGAAAAATTAATAAATATTTTTTCTTTATTTAATTGTATTTTATTTAAGTAATACACATATTTTCCAAGACATCTTACAAATCATTTATAACCACAAAATTCCATTTAATTAAAGTTCTTGGTTGAAAAAAGCAAATCGAATGAACAAAAAAAGCATCAACATCGACATCACTCCAATATAACCGCTTCAATCCAAAAATATGTTACTAAGTGGAAATTTATGTTTTTGTCTGAAATATTTTTTGAGAAAATATTTTATGTTTTCTGTTTATTTTCTGTTTTGTTGTTGCTACTGTTTTTTTTATTATTTGCAAATCTTCCAACCATTATTGTTATCAAGGATTTCCAACAGGCTTCATCATCAAAATGATGATGTTTTGAGTTGTGCATTGTTTTGTGAGTGTGTGCGTGCTGGGAGGGTATATCAGAAAAAAAATATGAAAAACACACAAAACAAATATTCTTAATTGATTGCAAGCATTTATTTCAAGTCTAGCGGCATTCTTTTAAGCACTTTTTAGCATTTGCGCAAAAATTTACTCAAAATACATTTTAAGGCCGCCTGTTTTGTCTTTTGTTTCTTTTTACGTTTTGAATTAGCATGTGTTTTGGTATTCAATTTGAATGTGTCTATGAACTTTGTAGGGGATTTTATTTGAGAAATTATTATTTTTCTTTTCATAAACAAGAGAAGGTGACAGGCTCTGTGGTGAAGTTAAAAAAGTTTACCTTTTAGTGCAATGTCTGGCCCAGTAATGCAAATGTGAATATTTATCATCAAAAAATGGTTTTATTGGGTTTCAAACATTATTTCCAGCACGATTTATATACTCATTCATACGCTCTAACCAATATAGATTTAAAACGCAATATCATATTTCTGAGGGAAAACGTGTAAAAAGGCGTTAAGTTCGGTCGGGCCGAACTTTGGATACCCTCCAAATCATTATATGAGTTGCTATGCCTATATCTAATACCGATAAAGCTAATTTTGGAACTTTATATTTTCATTTTGTATTCCTTCCGCTAAATATTAAAAATACCGAAAATCGTTAGGTATGAAGACGTATATTCTGGCCGACATTTCATTTTCGAAACCGACGTTCTACTTTTGATCTCGATATCCTCCGAAGGTGTTGTTTTCAAATACCCTACGTCCGAGTACAGAATATTTCCCTACTATTGTGGAATACGGAATATGGTGGAATATGGGGATAAACCAAAACACGGAACAAATCAGACATAAAAAGGGGTTTATATGGGGGCAATTCCTAAATGGGGGCGAATATAAATATTTGTTGGTAGGGTTTGTTTGTTACCATATACGACTAAAAATACCAAATTACAGCAAATTAGCAAATTACCGGTAATTGGGTATATGGAAGCTATGCCTAAACGTAGACCGACACAGCCCATCTTCGATCTTGATCTGCATGCAGACAAAAACAAACTCTATGGGGATTTATCTCAATTTCTTTGAAGGCTAGAGTTATTACAACAGACATACGAACATGTTTAAATCATGTCATATAATTTTACGCTGATCAGGAATATATATACTTTATAGAATCGGAAATGATTATTCGAATCCAATCAATGGTTCAAGCCAATGTGTGAGAGTTCTCATAATTATGGTGCACTGAGATCCGCCATCTCCTGTTCGATTTTCGAAGACTTTTGGCCTACAAATTTTGGTATACACTTACAATCGATGTAGGATTTTGTGTACCTCTCGGTTATATGTATTTTGAACGTCTCGATGACAATGGGTGGCATTACTGGCTTTTAGAAGATAAAATAGGGAAACTTAGTATTGGGGTAATTTTTTGCTTTATCTCCCAATTTTCGGTCATATCCGATGTTTTGATAATTTTTCATTTCAGATTCACAGAATATTACTCTCTATCCCATGATATGTTATTATATGTGAATATATCCGTCATGTGAATATAACCACCACCGAATCCACAGTCATACTGTGGTGAACCAAGGTCCTCAATGACAAAGGCAATGATATATATTTGACCTCTTATAAAGCTATAGTCTATCAGTGGTTAGCTTGGCAGCGACAGTGTGGTATGCGAATGTAAAAAATACCCAGTAAAAGAATATACAGACCTGTTAGAATACCGTCCTGAAAACTTCAACGGGGTGTCTTCCATCACACCGATGGACCATCTTTATGAGGAGGCGAAGTTCATACCCGTCATCGGCATAATTTAATTTTGTCGGTGTTATCGTCGCAAGCTGATTTTGTGTGTGTTATCGTCACAAGCTGACATGATTCCCCCGCCCAGGCACGCCATAAAAGATCATCACGATCTAGAGGTACAAATCTGAATCTCAAGATCAAAAGGCAATCCTGAATATCATTCATACAGATCCAGTCGCCCGGGCAGTAAAACAATGCCGTATGAATGCTACACTCGGAGACCATCCATAGCAGCAGATGAGACGCAGCGGCGTAGACAGGCATAATTAGTCGTACAACAGTTAAGATTAGGACCCCCCTTTAGCAAAGCATATTTGCCTCTGAAGTTCTAGCCACAATTGTTATACGAAGGACTTAAGTTAGGGATTTTTGAAATGTTTCTAAAAATATGTCCCCATTGTATGATTTTATAAACAAGTGAAAATTAAAAATTATTTCAAATTCTATGCGTCACTGACTTGACAAAATTGTTGGCTTGTCGCCACGAACGAAAATTTTCATACGAAAAATATATTAAATTTCTTTAGGGGCAAAGACACTAAAATTATTTTACAGAGGGACATTCAAATTGTTCGTAGAATTTACTTTTCAACTTTTATATTTGAAATATTATCTCTTATGCCGGAGGGCATTGCACTTGGACAAATGGAAGTTGTCTACAATTTTTTTTCACAATGATACGTAAATATTTGTGTGAAATTCTAGCACAAAGTAAGTTTGCTTTTGACTTTTTTCCGAAAAAGGAAAAAAACTGTGTGACATTTAAAAATGTTAAAAGAGTATTTGTTAAAGACAAATAATACGTCAGACGAAAAAAAAAATAAATTTTAAATTTAAAAGAAAAATTTATTTATATTTGAATATAATTCCTTTTAAAAGACATAGCATCTTATTTTGGAGAATTTTTGGAATAATTTGTTTGTAATAATAAAATAACTAAATAAGAGATAAATAACTAAACAAAATAAAAAAGGTCTTCTGAGTGTCCGAAATTTATAAATATAGTTACGCAAGGTTATTCATTTAGTGTTTTCAAGAGTATTGGACTGGAAATTGACATCGGACAAAAAAGTTGTTAGACCGTTTTCGCTTTTAAATTTAAAGTCTCATATAAAAAAGCAACGAAAAAAAACACCAAGCCCTCTAATGTTGACGACCGCCGCAAACGTGTAAAGGACGACGATCTGCGAATCTGCGCACGTTGTACAGAACAAACGTAGTTTTCGCTTTGGTAGATGTACTCAAGAAGTACAAAGCTGATATTATTGCCTTACAAGAAATGCTATGGAAAGGGGCTGGCGTAAGTAAATCAGATGATTACGCCCTGTATTATAGCTACCATGAAACGAGATATAAAATTTGGCTGCGGATCTATAGAGAATAAAAGACCCAGTCTCCAGATTCACACTAGTCGGCTATAATCCGTATAAAAGCGAAGTCCTTTTACATCACTCTTATTTAAAAGTGAACAGACCAAAGACATATTTTACGAGCACCTAGAAACAGCATATGCCCGCTGCCCTGGCCATGACATTAAAATTATGCTAGGAGATATTAATGCTAAAATCGGAAGGGAAATATTTTTGGCCCCACCGTGGGAAAAGTCAGCCTCCATGAAGGAACATCTGACAACGGCATGAAGTTGAATGACTTCGCTACAGCAAAAAACATGGTAGTTAGCAGCACCAGATTCAAGCATCTCGATATACATAAGGCCACCTGGATTTATCCTGATCAAGCAAGGAGAAATCAAATTGATCATTTTATGATAGGCGGAAGACATTCATCCAGTTTTATAGACGTTCAATCGATCCGAGGGGCGGAGTGCGTGCGAAATGATTGAAACCTCAGCCTCGTGTGTCTCATACACTAAAAATGAGACAAGACTATATGTGCCAACAATAGAGAAATACGTCCCCTTCCCATCGCATATAAAGTGCTATCCAGCGAGCTGTGTGCACGACTGAAGCCAATGGTCAATACCATTATTGGACCATACCAATGGTGGATTTGCCACCATTGACCAGATTTTCAATCTGCGCCAGATCCTGGAAAAGACAGGATAACTTTAAGTGGCACAAGTTCAGCAGTTAAAGTCGGAAAGGTCCTTTCAGAGCCCTTCAATACCTAACGAGGATTCAGACAAGGTGAATGTTTGTCGTGTGATCTTTTCAACATCCTGCTGGGAAAGTTCATATGAGAGGCAAAAGTGAGCAGAAATAGCACTCTGTACACCTAACAGCATGTGGTACTCGACGCCGATGACATCGCCATAATGGGTCGAACATTGCGAGAGGTAACAGCCACCTTCGAACAAATTGAGAAGGAGTATGCCAAAGTGGGTCTGGCAGTGAATGGCGAAAAGACCAATTTGATGGTACTCACGCGCAAGACGTCCAGTAGACTCAGAACACCTTGAGGTTTTCAAAGATTATATATATCTCTGTACTGCCTTAAATATAACTAATCACATACATACATCTATCAAATTCGAAGCAGAATAGTGTTGACCAATAGGTGCTACTATGGTAAGCAGTTTAGAAACCAGGCCACCTCTCGCCAGAACAAACTCACACTCTCCAAGACACTAATACTACCCGTGCTGTTATATGGTTCTGAAGCATTGGTACCGGCGCAAGCAGATGAGGTAGCTCTTAGATAGTTTTTGGGAGAAAATTTCTCCGAAAGATCTACGGACCGATCGTCGTCGACTGTGAATATCGGCGTCAAATGAATCACGAGCTTTACCACTTATACACGGACATCGACTTAGTCAGTCGTATCGTGCTGCAGCGATTACGGTGGCTAGGCCATGTTGTGCGAATGGATGAGGACGCCCCAGCGCAAAAGGTATATAAAAGCGAGCCTACTGATTGTACACGCAAAAGGGGAATGCCACGAATTCGATGGGAAGATTAAGTGGAGGATGACATATCAAAGCATGGTCTTTCATATTGGAGGAACTGTGCACAAGACCAACGTGTTTGGGTTTTTTTTTATATTTTGAGTTCGGCTTATGGAACAAATGTTCTGGTTCAAGCCAGCTATGTATGTATGTCTTGGAAATGGGAAATATTGTGAAGTGTTTTTAGGCTACCTCCTGACGTAAACTTTCAAATTGGCGCTACACGCACCTTTTAGTTTGAGACCCTCTAATATAATTTTTTTTGGAATTACCTTATAATTATCAAAAATTTGAAATATATTATACGTTGTAATTAAGTTGTGACACTTTGTGTGGGAGGTAACAGAAGTATTGGACCGATTTTTTCCATCTTCGAACTTGATTTCAATAAATCCACTCCAAATTATTTGGAATCGGTTTGATCCAAAGAAACATTTTGGGGAAAAAGAAAATCATTAATTAGCTATGATAGAAGTTGACTGGCATGTTAGCAATCGTAACATCGCCTAGGAGCTAAAAATCGATCATAAAGCTGTTTAAACCATTTACACAAAGCTGGATTCAAAAATAAGCTCGATGTTTGGGTGCCATATCAACTAACAGAAAAATGGGAGGGATCGAATTTCCATCTGCGAAGCCTTGGCCAAACGGAATGACTGGAGATGGTGACTGGAGATGAGAACATACAATAACCCTGTACGAAAACGATCGTGGTCAAAGAGTGGTGAAGCAACGGTGGCCAGACCAGGACTAACGGCCACGAAAGTTCTGCTATGTATTTGGTGGGACTGGATTATTTATTATAAGTTGCTTCCATATAATCAAAACCTAAATTCTGATCTCCACTGTCAAAAACTGGACCATTAGCCAGAAGTGGCCAATAGGAGAGGTGTCGTGTTCCACCAGGACAACGCTAGGCTACACACATCTTCAGTAACTCACCAGAAACTTCGAGAGCTTGGTTGGGAAGTTTTAATACATCCGCCATACAGGCCGGATTTGGCACCAAGCGATTATCAACTCTTGTATTGCAACATTTTTTAATGATAAAAAAATTTATATCTAGGGATGATTGTGAAAATCGACTCCTAGGGTTTTTTCAAATAGGGAGCAGGACTTCTATGAGAGAGGTATTATGAAGTTACCTTTAAAGTGGCAACAAATCATACAACAAAACGGTGCATTCCGAAGCATGTTAGCTAAGGATGTATAGTTCATATAAAAATAATGGATTTTTCCCCAATCTAATAACTGAGGAGTATAGGGACTAAGGCTGAGGGTATAAACATATATCGCGAACAAGAAATATTTTTTATGTATATAATTTACGTTTACATTTGGGACCACGGAATGGATAACTCCGTTCTTTAACTAGTTTCCATTTGCCCAAAATTATCAAAATTACCGTTCAATTGTCTTTTATGTGACATCTTTCTGGGTATGATTAAAGAACAAATAATATAATCTTTATTCTAGCTATAAAGGCCATTTCAGATCAAATCAAAATTTATGTGTTCATTTTTGTAGTCATTCCATTCTATACCCTCAACCTACTCCTTTTCATTCATACGGAATAATTGCGAACATTTAACTTATTTGATATTCTTCAAATCTCTTCTAAGTAGCATATTTTAAGGCTTAAACGCATCACACATGCATGTATATTATAGCAGTTGATGCAGACAGTTTACCTTTTCAACCAAGAAAAAAAACCACATTCATTTAAAATACGCAAGTCTTTACATAATAAAAAGGAACCAAAAAAAAAAAAAAAAAACATTTCTATGCTCATTCTGTTTGATGTTAAAATGCAGACATTATATCTTTTTTTATGTGTCTACTTATTCGACAAAGGCAAAATAAAATACTGTGGCACATATATCAAGGCGCCATCTATTCATTGGTGAAGCAGCGGCCACGATGTTAGGAGTATATGTCAAAAGCCTCAAGTGCAATTGTATATTAGAGATAACCACATCTACCGACAAACATATGGTCAGCAATAAAAAAGCTATGATGGAGATATTCCCCTTGTGTGTGTGTTTTTTAACCTCGAACATAGGCGTTAACGACCTATGGGCACATTAAAGCATATGCTGGTCACATCACCTCACACATAGACACATTGGTAATTGTGCTTTGAGCAAGCTATACGTTCGTCAAAGCCAATGCCAAGCAAAAAATATTATATTCCCTTCAATTACCAATAATGGTAGACAAAATGCAATTTAGGGCTATATAATAAGCTGCAAATATTGTTATTTGCTATGCTGTTTACATAAACAAAAGTAAGGAGCAAACAGAAAAAAATGAATTATCATGGCATATCCTAAGGCGTTAATATAATTTTGATAAAAAACGAAGTATACCCTCTTGGGTAGCATACAGTGATTTCATTGAAATTTTTGTTAAAGTAAATGAAATATATGAAAATGATACAAGTTGATTTGTTTTTTTTCTGTACTTTTGTAGGCGTTTGTTTATTGTTTGTCTTGTAATAATTTCCTTGGAATGTAAATATTAAAGGCAAATTTCTATGTTTTTTTATGGGAAATTTTTCTTGAAAATGTGGCACTGACATTTGTAATATTACGCTGTGACACAAAACCAAGGTCATGGGGTGGGTTGGGCTAGGAAATTCCTTATGGGGATGAGTCCTTGGCTGGTAAATTAAAAATCCAAAAGGAAACCAGTAAGGAAAGTAGTAAAGTCGGACGGGGCCGACTATATGATACCCTTCACCACTTTGAGTATATTCAACAGATGAATCCTAACAGAAGTCGCATTTTTAAAGGACCAGTAAAATTAAATTGGAACCATAAACACGTCATTCTGCAACCGATACTGATATAGAAGCTATATCTAAATCTGAACCGATTTCAGGAAACTTAACACACATCATTCTAGACCTAATTTGTTACGCTGTGCCAAATTTCGTGCAAATCGAAAGATATATAGGGACTTTGGTGCACCATTTACATTAAATCTGACGAAAGTATATGTGGGAGCTATATATAAATCTGAACCGATTTTCAGGCAACTTTACACACATCATTCTAGACCTAATTTGCTACGCTGTGCCAAATTTCGTGCTTAAATCGACTCAAAAAGTGATTCTATGCATATTCTCAAAAGGAGCCATGGGTCTATCTCGATTATTTTTGCATGTTACAAACATATGCACAAAAACATAATACCCTGTACCAGAAAAAAGAATTTGGTTCAAGAACCTCAAAACCTGGGGGCTACCCGAAAAAATTGACCAATATTTATAATTTATAGTGGAGAGATGTGCTACCTAATAAGAACTCGACGTACTAAATTACAGTCAATTTGGTCGAAAAATCCGATCAGAACCCCCAAAATACAAAAAATTTTGGGGTACCGTTATATGGGTACTACCAGAAAAACTGGACCTATATTTATAATTTTTAGTGGAGTAATTTGGTACCCAATAAGAACCCAATGTACAAAATTTCAGCGAATTCAGTTATAATACGAGCCCAAAAACCCGAAAATACCGAAAATTGGGGGTGCCCTTATATGGGGGCTTTCCGAAAAAATGGACCTTTATTTATAATGTTTGGTAGGGAGATTTGCTACCCAATAAGAACACAAAGTACCAAATTTCAGTGAATTCGGTCGAAAAATGCGATCAAAACCCCCAAAATACCGAAAATTGGGGGTAATCTTATATGGGGGCTATCCGAAAAAATGGACCTTTATTTATAATTTTTGGTAGGGAGATTTGCTACCCAATAAGAACTCAATGTACAAAATTTCAGCGAATTCAGTTAAAAAACGCGCTCAAGAACCTCAAAATACCGAAAAGTTGGGGGTACCCTTATATGGGGGCTATGCGAAAAAATGGACCGTTATTTATAATTTTTGGTAGGGAGATTTGCTACCCAATAAGAACACAAAGTACCAAATTTCAGCGAATTCGGTCGGAAAATGCGATCAAAACCCCCAAAATACCGAAAATTGGGGGTAATCTTATATGGGGGCTATCCGAAAAAATGGACCTTTATTTATAGTTTTTGGTAGAGAGATTTGCTACCCAATAAGAACTCAAAGTACCAAATTTCAGCGAATTCAGTTAAAAAACGCGCTCAAGAACCTCAAAATACCGAAAATTTTGGGGTACCCTTATATGGGAGCTATGCCTAAACGTGGACCGATTTTCTCCAATTTCAATAGGGTTCGTCCTTGGGCCAATTAAGTGACCTGTGCCAAATTTCATCCAAATCGGATCATAAATGCGACCTGTACTTTGTTAACAAAAATACATGGACGGACGGACGGACAGACGGACATGCATAAATCGACTCAGAAAGTGATTCTATGCATATTCTCAAAAGGAACCATGGGTCTATCTCGATTATTTTTGCCTGTTACAAACATATGCGCAAAGACATAATACCCTGTACCACAGTGTGGTTATACCCTTCACCACACTGAAGGGTATAACCACACTTTAAAAAAAGACATCTCCGTGAAATAAGACATCTTTGCGTTTCTGTGTATTATATTTCGTTTTTTTTAAGGAATTCGTTTTTGTATCAAAGAATTGACTATCTATGTGAAGAAAAAGTTGCCATATAAACATCATTTTAGTATTTAATGCATTAAATGCTCAAATCATCTACTTAATTCTCTTTAAGTTAAATTAAAAATTTACTAAAATGTACCAATGGAAGTGGGCCGATCGATTCAATCTTAGTAGGTGCCATTCGTTTGTTTCTTCCTCACATTTTGTGAGGAAGAAACCAGAAGAATGCACCGACGGATCCCATCTTCAAGCTTGATCTATGCAAGGTAAACATATTACCACGTGCAAAATTTCCATGCAATTGGATATGCTCTTCGCTTCATATAATATTTACAAGTTTTCGAAATTTTAACCATTATGAGAAAAGGGTGGATCGATTCCAACTTAAATAGGCATGGTTAAAATATTGGTTTGTGCAAAGTTCAAAATTAATTTTAAGTAAAATTTATTTTGTTGATGGGAAATATATCTAAATTTTTCTCGAAACTTTGCAGACATCATTCTAGGCTCAATTTAGTACTTTAAGCCAAATTTCCAAATTTTAACCTTTATGAGAAAAGAGTGGATCGATTCCAACTTAAGTAGGCATGGTTAAAATATTGGGTTGTGCAAAGTTCAAAATTAATTTTAAGTAAAATTTATTTTGTTGATGGGAAATATATCTAAATCTGGACCGATTTTCTCGAAACTTTGCAGACATCATTCTAGGCTCAATTTAGTACATAAAGCCAAATTTCGTGCAAATCGAAAGATATATAGGGACTTTGATGCACCATTTACATGATAACGGTCGAAACTATATATGAGAGCTATATCTAAATCTGGACCGATTTTCTCGAAATTTGGCAGACATCATTCTAGGCTCAATTTGGTACGTTATGCCAAACTACGTGCAAATCGAAAGATATAAAGGGACTTTGGTGCACCATTTACATGAAATCGGACGAAACTATATATGAGAGCTATATCTAAATCTGGACCGATTTTCTCGAAATTTGGCAGACATCATTCTAGGCTCAATTTGGTACTTTATGCCAAACTACGTGCAAATCGAAAGATATATAGGGACTTTGGTGCACCATTTACATTAAATCGGACGAAAATATATATGGAAGCTATATCTAAATCAGAACCGATTTTCAGGAAACTTAACACACTTCATTCTAGACCTAATTCATTACGCTGTGCCAAATTTCGTGCAAATCGAAAGAAATATAGGGACTTTGGTACACTGTTTGCATTAAATCGGACGAAAATATATATGGGAGCTATATTTAAATCTGAACCGATTTTTCCCAATTTCAATAGGGTTCGTCCTTGGGCCGAATAAGTGACCTATGTCAAATTTCATCCAATTCGGATCATAAATGCGACCTGTACTTTGTTTACAATTTAACATGGACAGACAGACGGACGGACGGACGGACGGACCGACGGACATGCATAAATCGACTTAGAAAGTGATTCTATGCATATTCTCAAAAGGAACCATGTGTCTATCTCGTTTCCTTTTGCCTGTTACAAACATATGCACAAAGACATAATACCCTGTACCACAGTGTGGTGAAGGGTATAATCATCGTTATGCTAAAAAATAGCATTAGGAAAATGCACCTTATAAAGTGGATAAACCTTTATATGAGGTTTACACCCAAATCTGAAACAATATAATATTTATACCCTAATTTTTATACCCTCAGCCTTACGGCTAATGAGAGTATATACATTTTGCAACGGCAACATTTTCCCCATCGAAATATTGGTTTTAGACCCCATGTTTGTTTAGACCAAATCTGTTTCAGATAATTTAGAATAGATCTACAAATGTCTGTCAGGATGGTGGACACAATAACTCTCGAAAAGAACAACAGAGCAACAAGTTTGGATCAAGCTTTGCAAATCGTAATATTTCCTCCAAATATAGTTTAACTTCGAAGATGGGGAATATCGGTCCACACCTTCTGGAATCTCCCCCACAAAATTTTACTAAAAGTTAATTTTGTAATATCATGCGAACGAACTATCCGATTTGAACTAAATTTTTCACATCAATATTATCTTTACCTATCTTAGATCATCCATATCTTTAGAAACCGGAATGATTACAACCGATGGCTAAATTGTTTTAGAATGTCATCCTTTGTATGGTAAAAAAATTACTATTTCGAGTAACGACTATTCCCTATACTATGGTAGAATACGCCTATATGGGAAACTAATCAGCTAACTATTTTAATATAAAAACCAGTGAGGAAAGTTTAAAAGTCGGACGGGCCGACTATATAATACCCTTCACCATTTTGGGTACATACAAGATATGTTAATATCTACAATATCCTGTAGATAGAACAGACATAGAATCTTTGGAGGACTAATATTGGGAGTTTGGTGCATCATTCACAAAAAATCAGACGAAACTATATATGTCAGCTACATCTAAATCTCAACCGATTTTAACAAAACTTCTCAGATATCAGTTTGGACCTAATTCAGTACTCTGTGCAAAATGTTGTGGCAATCGGACAAATATTGGGTGTTTGGTGTATCATTCACAAAAAATCGGACGGAACTATATATGGGAGTTATATCTAAATCTGAACCGATTTTAACAATGCTTGGCATATATCAATCTAGACCTCTCAATCGGTCCAATATTGACAGTATGGTGCTCCACTTACATAAAATCGAACGAAAATATATATGGGAGCTATATCTAAATCTGCGCCGATTTTCTCCAATTTCAATAGAGTTCGTCCATGGGCCAAATAAGTGAACTATGCCAAATTTCATCCAAATCGGATCACAAATGTGACCTGTACCTGGAAGAATGAACAGACAGACATACGGACATGCGTAAATCGACTCAGAAAGTGATTCTTTGCATATTATCAAAAGGAACCATGGGTCTATCTCGATTCCTTTATGGGTCTATCTCCTTTCCTGTATATATATATATATATATACAAACATATGCACAATCATAATTCCTCTCTCACAGAAGTCGTGATTTCTATTTGCAAAAAAAAAAAAAAAACTATAGTAGTCGATTATCACAATCATCCCTGGATACAAATGTTTTATCATTAAATAAATTTTTCAGTGCAAAAAAGAAGTTAATCGCTTGGTGTCAAGTCCGGACTGTGGGGCGGATGCATTAAAACTTCCCAAGCAAGCTCTCGAAGTTTCTGACGAGTCACTGCAAATTTGTGTGGCCTAGCGTTGTCATCTCTCCTCTTGGCAAATTCTGGCCGTTTCTGGTCAATTGCTATCTTCAAACGGTCCAGTTTTTGACAGTAGAGATCAGAATTTAGCGTTTGGCCATACAGAAGCAACTCATAATAAAAAATCCCCTTCCATTTGATCCATCCTATTTTTTTCTGTTAATTGGTGTGGCACCCAGTCAACTTAGATCATTTCTCCGAATTTATCGACATTTTCGACGACCGGCCTAATGAATTTATTTTTCCGCAATATTTTCCCCCAAAATATCTCCGAATATCAGGTTTTAACAAAGCTCGCTTCTAGCTAGTTCGCCAAACCTCCTGACAAAACATTTTTAAAATTTACAGCATGGGTGACATACATTTGGTGGAAATGTATAAATACTGCACGAACATTTGTGCGTGCGTAGTGAGTGTGGGTTTAATATTTAAATTTTACACATTTGCTACGTCCATTTAAGATTTAAATGCTTTCGTTATGACCATCGGACTTTACATAGGTCTGATCTGATAAGAATGCTATCATTTAAAAATATGTTCTAATTAGACGGTGCACAAAATCCCCAGCGTTTGTCCCATTACGACATTCACATTGTCCAGAACATCATCTGTTATGTTTTATTGAGATCTGTTTAGATTTAGATATAGCTCCATATATTTTTTGTCCGATTTTATGTAATTTGTTCACAAAATGTGCAATCGGTCCAGATTTACATTTTATATAAATTGTACACCAATCGGTGTGTGTAAATTTAGGGCTACCTCTTGGGTACACTCAAAATGATGTGTGTGGTATCAGCCTCGTCTCACATTGGTCTCTTTTTATTATTTTTTTTGAAATACATGTCAATTTAAATTTTACGATTATCGGACGAATTTTTGATTATGTATTGCGTACCTATGTTCTACATAAATTCATAACTAATATAAAAACTAACCTAGTCTTAACATTCTTTGGCCCATTTGCATCAAGTAGTGGATTTAAGCTATTTTTATAAAACGAAATTCTATGCTAAAAGTAGAAAAAAAATACTTTTCAGACTTTTCTTTCCAAAAAAATAATTTGAATATATTTCGTTATGATGGATGTCTACAAACGTTTTGTGGACAAGCAGGCAAGCAGTTTACCATCATTTGGAATATTTTTTTTTCTTCAGAGGAGCTTAAGGTCAGCACACAAATGGAATGCTACATTTAGCCCGATTGTTTTTTTCTTGGAATAAGCTAGCTTAGGAATTTCATTTCATTCGGCATTTTTTCTTCTTTAAATCGGTCTCATTTTATGCAAATGTAGCATTTTTCTGTGACATTTGTTTCTCCATTATGAAGAAATAAGACACAATTTTGAACACGTGCGTTAACAATGTGACTTTAACTATATTGAAGACGACTAAGACGAGCAAAAAAATGTCAATTTACTTTCATATTGCTTTTTAATATGTCCTTGTCTGGTTAAGACAGAAAGCCGTATGTCATTAGGGACAAATTATATTTAGTTCTAGTTGTTGTTCGTATGTTTGACGGATTCTCTCAACGTGGTTAATTGAATTTTCAATGAAAAAAACCTATTGAGACTCAGTCATTATTCATTGCTGAAATTTACTTTAAGGTACGTTAGATAATGAGTTCGAAAGAAATTCTCTATGAATGCCAATATATTTTATGTAATGACGCATATATCATTAGTATATTTGGAAAGAAATACTGATGTAAGACTAAGGTCAATAAATTCGTAAACTTTGAATAAAAGGGTAAGGTGTCACATTAATGCAATTCTCTAATGTTTTAAATCAATACACGTCTAATGTTTTAAATCAATACACGCCTAATCTGAACCGATTGTGCGTTGTGCACAATTTCATCGCAATCGGGGTAATTTTTGAAGAATTTAGATAAAATCTGTCGAAAATATATATATGGGAGCTCTATCGAAATGTGAACTGATTTGAAGCAAACATCCATACGTCATTCTAAACTCAATTCAATACGCTGCACAATATTCGAAATCATTGATATATAATTGTTGGGAGTTGCTGAAACTTTGCACAAATTCGATTCATACCTACAGGAATTAGTGGCCCGAATATGTGCCAGATCGGATCATGTTCTGCTAATGCTCCCATATAATGGTATTCCCGATTTTCGTTATTTTGAACACTTGTTTTTTTTATCGAATCGGCTGTATATGGATATGTTGGGATCTAATTCGGCACCAAATCTTCCTGCCAAAAATGTTTATACCCTTCGCCACTCTGTGGTACAGGGTCTTTGTACATATGTTTGTAAGAGGCAAAAGGAAATCAGATAGAATCATTTCCTTAGTCGAGTTATGCATGTCCGTGGGTCCGTCCGTCTGTTGATGTTAAATTGTAATTATCCGAATGAGATGAAATTTGGCACAGATCATTTTTATACCCTTCACCACACTGTGGTACATGGTATAATGTCTATGTGCATAGGTTTGTAACAGGCAAAAGGAAACGAGATAGACACATAGTTCCTTTTGAGAATATGCATAGAATCACTTTTTAAGTCGATTTATGCATGTCCCTCCGTCCGTCTGTGCGTCATTCTGTCTGTCCATGTTAAATTGTAAACAAAGTACAGGTCGCATTTATGATCCGTATTGGATGAAATTTGGCATAGGTCACTTATTTGGTCCAAGGACGAACCCTACTGAAATTGGGAAAAATCGGTTCAGATTTAGATATAGCTCCCATATGTATTTTCATCCGATTTAACTTAGATGGTGTAACAAAGTACCCTATATATCTTTCGATTTGCACGAAATTTGGCAATTAAATTAAGTTTCCTGAAAATCGGTCCAGATTTAGATATAGTTTCATATATATCTTTCGATTTGTACGAAAGTTGGTAGAGCGTACTAAATTTAGTCTAGAACGATGTGTGTTAAATTTCCTGAAAATCGCTTCAGATTTAGATATTGCTCCCATATATATTTTCGTCCGATTTAATTTAAATGGCGTACCAAAGTCCCTATATATCCTTCGATTTGTACGAAAGTTGGTATAGCGTACTGAATTTAGTCTAGAACGATGTGTGTTAAATTTCGTGAAAATCGGTTCACCGAAGTCCCTATATATCCTTCGATTTGCGCGAAAATTGTCAAAGCGTACTGAATTGGGTCTTGAATGATGTGTGGTAAGTTTCGGAAAGTCGGTTCAGTTTTGGATATAGCTCCCTTACTTACTTAGCGGCCTTGTTTCTAAACTGCTTACTTAGACCAATTCTCCGAATTTCAAAACTGATGTCGTTCGTTTTATTTATGGCGGTACCAAGGTATATAAAGTCTTTATTTAATGTAGTTCTCAAGTTCCACAGTTGGTCCGAGTCTACTGGACGTCTTGGGCGTTGATACAGCTTGGTCTTCTCGCCGTTTACTTCCAGACCTATTTGGCAGACTCCTTTTCAATTTGTTCCAAGGTGGCTGCTACCGCTCGCAATGTTCGACCCATTATATCGATGTCATCGGCGTAGGCGAGTAACATGTGTTGTTTGGTGTACATAGTACCATTTCTGTTCACCTTTGCGTCTCGTATGACCTTTTCCAGCAGGATGTTGAAAAGATCACACGACAAACTGTCACCTTGTCTGAATCCTCGTTCGGTATTGAAGGGCTCTGATAGGTCCTTTCCTACTTTAACTGATGACCTTGTGCCACTTAAAGTTATCCTGCATAGCCATATTAATTTTGCAGGTATGCCGAACGTAGACATGGCATTAAATACCTCTGAACGGATAGGGTTGTCGAATGCGGCTTTATAGTCGACAAATAGGTGGTATGTGTCGATGTATTTTTCGTGGGTTTTTTCCAGGATGTGGCGCAGAGTAAAAATCTGGTCAATGATAGATTTGCCAGGTCTGAAGCCGCATTGGTATGGTCCGGTGATGTCATTGACCATTGGCTTCCATCGTTCACACAGCACACTGGATAGCACTTTATATGCGATGGGAAGGAGACTTATTCCTCTATAGTTGGCACATATCGTCTTGTCTCATTTTTTGTGCACGGGACACAGGATGCTGAGGTTCCAATCATTGGGCATGCATGCATCTAGCCAAATTTTACTAATCAACTGGTGCATGCTCCTGACCAGCATCTGGCCACCACTCTTGAATAGTTCGGTTGGTAACCCATCGGCTCCTGCTGCTTTGTTGTTCTTGAGCCGATTAATTGCTACTCTGACCTCATCTTGGCTAGTAGGTATACACTCTATACCATCATCTCTTATTGGTTCTGGGGTATCTTCTTCAACGCCGCTATTTGATACTAGAATCTTTTCAAAATGCTCCTTCCAGATCCTCAACACGCTGTCTGTATCTGTCACCAAGTTTCCTTCTTCATCTCTACAGGAGGATGTGCCTGCACTAAAGCCTTCGGTTTGGTGTTTTACTTGTTGGTAAAATTTCTGGACTTCATTCTGACTCCTGTACATCTCGATTTGCTCACGCTCACGTTTTTCTTGTTCTTTCTTCTTTTTTTCTGAAAACACGTTTATCCTCTCTCCTTTTCTCCCGATAATTCTCCATCACACTGTCTGCAGGGTTGCCCTATACGCTGTGTTTTTTCAGATCAGTAGCATTACGACACTCCTGATTGTACCATGGGTTTCTTGGTGGTGGTTTTTGGTACCCAAGTGTTGCTTTTGCTGCAGTTTGTAGGGAGTGGGCAATTCTTTGCCATTGTGCTTCTATACTATTATCGGGACAAGAAGTGCTTTCTTCAAGCAGATGGGTAAGTTGAGCGAAGTAGGCCTCGGCTACCAGTTGTGTTTACAGCTTTTCGACGTCGAGTTTCCGTGTTGTGTTAGATTTGCTGCTACATTAAGACGGGTGCGTACCTTGGCTGACACTAGGTAATGGTCCGAATCTATATTCGCTCCTCGGATCGATCGGACGTCTAAACACTGGATGAATGCCTTCCGTCTATCACAACATGATCAATTTGATTTCTCGTTGCTTGCTCTCACATATACATATATATTCAGCCGATTTTACATAAATTGTGCACCAAACTTCTAGTGTTTGTCTGATTAACAACGTGTCGGATTGAGAAGTTATTGCGTTTTGTTGAAAATGGTGCAAATGCAGCCATAGCTTCCATATGTATTTTGAACGGGTGCCTGATTGAAATTAAATGTTTAACAGTGCGGCGTACCGAGTAGCTTGTATCAATTTGGCTATAAACCGTTTTCCATAAATTTGTCCCATGGTGTGCCTCTACATCTGCCCGAATGAAATAAAATTTATCTTAGGTTGCAGAAAGACAATGAGTATGTTCCTTCGTGGGAACATTGACATGCAATTGTAAGTGTACATATGTACAATATACCCAAAGTGGTGAAGGGTATCATATAGTCGGCCCGGTCCGACTTTACTACTTTGCTTACTACTTCATTTTTTATTTGTGGCCCAAATTCTTAGGCAGGGTATGGAAAGAGTTTCTATGCATTTTAACACAGTTTTTTCTTACATTTTTTTAAATTTTCAATATTTTCATTGGGCTGGTAATTGAATGTCAATGCATGTTAAGGGTTGTAACTTTATAATTGAAGATTTAAAAGAGAAGAAAAATAATTTGTAAAATTTGGCTGTTGTTGTTTTTAGTGTTTTTAGACCTAATTTTTGATGGCGGGCATGATAACTCCTCACATTCCATTCCACATTCGATTTCATATCCTAAATATTAACTGACCGTGATGATTGATCCATTACTATGGCCTGTACTGTCTTTACAAATTATAATGGAGATCGACTCAGCTAATCGAGATATGACTATCGGTATACTAAAAGGACCAATATTTCGCGACATTACAAACTCTCGGGGCCACACAACATTGTCATAAAAAATAAATAATAACTTCATGACATTATTTTTATTAGAAAAAATTAAATTTTAAATACCAGTGAACGGAGCAGTATAGTCGGACGGGGCCGACCATATGAGACCCTACACAACTTCCACTAAAATCCTTCTTTGTGTGGTTCTATATTCTGAGCTTGGGCAATATTTCGCGATATTTCTTAATATTTGTTGACCTTCTTGACCGACTAGAGGTCAACAAATATTACTAATATTCAGTACAGCGCTTCTAATTACTTTTCCAGATTCCCTTCACCATTGGTTGTGTCGTGTTGTTCGGCTTTCAATTGTGGCCTATAGATCGACTAGAAAAAAACACAAAAAAATAAGTTTTCGGTCCACTTCATCCCTAAATAATTATATGATCATCACCAAAAATTATAGGCGTTGTCCTTGACTATAAGTGGAACCTCATGGAACATTTCAAAGCGGTCTGCGCTATATTTCCGCTGGTAATGTGTTACTAAATAACTAAATAACCAACTTCTCGGGTCTATGTCCTTTAAGAGTAAACATATACGCTATACAATACAAATTTTGTAATTTTTCGCACAAAAGTCAGGGTCCATTTGACCCTCTAAATATTGACCAATCTTTCTCAAAACAGGCATGCTTATTCTTTGGCCCGACCCCCTTCTCCATGTAAAAATTCGCGATGTTTGGGCTATAATTGCGGCCTCTGGAGCGACCAGAAAATCAGACAAAAATAAAGTTTTTGGTCCATTTCATCCCCTAAATATTAACCTATATTTACCAAAAACAATAGGGGTCTTCATTGGCCAGAACCCACCCTACATGCAAAATTTCGTGAAGATTGGTCCATAACTGTGGCCTATATCGTGTTTACAAATTATAATGGACAGACGGACGGACGGACGCACACACATGTCTAGATCGACTCAGCTAGTCGAGATATGACGATCGGTATACTTAAGGTGGGTCTAGGACCAATATTTCGCGGCGTTACAAATTCTTGGGGCTGCACAAAGCTATAATACCCTGACAACATAGTTGTGTAGGGTATAATAGTACGTTTACATTTAACCGGATTTCGTTAACCCAGTGGGTTTCAATTGTCAATTCCTTTGCATATACGTCAAATAAATCCTCATAAAGTAGGTTAACCCGGTAAAAAGTTCTAATGTACAAGGAGTTTAATAATTGGAACTTGAAGTTCTATAAGTTATGTCTCTTCTCTATTAAATCTTCAATTATAAAGTTACGAACCTTAACATGCATTGGTATTCAATTAGCAGCCCAATGAAAATCTTAAAAATTTAAAAAAATAGTTTTACCAAAATCCCTTAAAATGCTCTACTTATTAAAAAATTAACTATTTTATATTTCTTATAAAAATATATTTTTTTAATCCACGGCTTGATATATGTGCTCCAGATTTACCGAGGAACCCTCATCCACAGTTAATACATATTTTAACAAAGAAGCCTGTTGAACATTTTTATGTAGAATCTTTGTCCTTTTACAATTCATGTTCTCTGTCCAACTGTTACACCAACGACTGTTTTGTGACCGACCAACTTCTTGCTGTCCATTCGATCCGTCCACATAACAACCAACAACAGGCGACAAAATATATTCATGAATACGATTTCTCTGTCAACTGGTCAAGTAATGTGAATTTATATATTTTAGAGGGTCTCTGATGTCTTTCTGTCCAGCTGTTATGCAGGAGAGAGGGTGAGGGTTGGACAACGACGACGACAACACTTTACTCCTTTCCTGTCTTTTTGTTTTAAATGGCAAAATGTTGCCAATGGGGTGTTGGCGTTTTTATTGTTATCGTTGTTGTTGTTGTTGTCGATTTTTTGGTTTTGTTTTTATTTTGTATTTAAGTGGTGCGATATATTTACAAATTATGTATTATGTATTTTACAGCAGCTGTGACACGTGCCTGTCCATGAATTTTAAGATTATATCCAAATGTCCAAAAAATATGCACACACACACCCTTACATATATACACAGAAAAATGTTTATTTATTTATCCCTTTGAATTGTACACATACATACTCACATATATGCTTCGACTTTGTTCAATTGTCGTCATACCCAATAAAAATTATATATCACTGAGTGTAAGGGTTATTTGTTTGGTTTTGTTTTTTCTTATTCGCCTTCGCCGCTTAATGGAGGGCAATGGGCGTGTGATCCTTTTTTGGCCTGGTGTTAAGTAAAAAACAAATTCTAAAAACAAAAAACGAATAAATAGCTTTTTAAACTGACCCCATTTATTTTTGTTTCGCATAGATATATTTGTGTGTGTGTGTGAGTGTTTGAGTGATATGGGGAATGGTAATAAAAGCGTAAATGTTTAACACATTTAAATTATAGTATCTTTAGCTGCAAGTGAGACCCATCATGTTTTTTTGTAACCGCCACAAATAGTTAAGTGTTTGGTTGGTGGTCGAGCTCATTTGTGGTTTAATAGTTTTGCTTCTTTGCTCACTCACAGAGTGTTTATGACTCTTGACTAGTCTGCAAAAAATTATGATAATGGCGATGGTAGTTTTGAAGGGGGAAGGGGTGTTCGTTTGTGGTCACAAAATATCCATAAACCTGTTGATCTATGATAATATATGGGTATTTATTTCTTTTAGTAGAGGTTTTTAAAAATGGATGTCATGTGGAATCGGTTGCTATTAAAAAATGTTTTTATACTCTGTACTATAAGACAAAGGGTAGATTTGAAATATAACAGCATTTTAAACATCTGGGAATATTCTTAACTATGAAAATACAAGAAGTGCTGGATTTTTACATCAGAGCTATGAGTAATGTGTGTTTTAGATGTTATTGTCGTAGACCCGAATTTTGACATATCATAAATAATTCAGAAATGTTTCTTAATTTTGCCATCCCTTTTGTAACACCTTTCACCTGAGGCCTCATATATTCCTGATCAGAATAGAAATCCAAGTCGATTTAGCCTTGTCCGTCGATAGAGTTCGCAATATTTAACATAAGGTAGGATGGTTTTTATTAACAATAGACCATATCAGCTCCACTTTTGGATAGCTTCCATGCGGTACCCCAATATGACGTTTTTTGAAGCGTTTGGACACGTGTTTCCACAGAATTAGCTCTAATTTATCGTGAAAGTGCGCTGCTGGGTAGAATTGCGAGGTTTTTATTTAACCAGTCTAGATTTGCATATTTATTTTTTCCTATTTTGTATACGAATCCCTATTTTTATAAACAGAACTCAGTTTGTTCGATTTTATACTCACAACCCTAGAGCCTATGATGTATAGACACTTTGCTACAACAATCGTCATTTACCATACCAAATATAGTACTTAGCAATTTATGGTACGAGTTAATTATTACCACCACTTTACCATAATTACACTGACCAATACATACTCTAATGCCACAATTCAGAGTTTGGGTTCTTTTCGTAACAATACCAATGTTTTGGTATCTTATCGTACTTTTCTTTCAGTATTGTTTTGTTTTTATACCCTTCACCACACTGTGGTACAGGGTATTATGTCATTGTGCATATGTTTGTAACAGGCAAAAGGAATCGATATATACCCATGGTTCCTTTTGAGAATATGGATAGAATTACTTTCTGAGTCGATTTATGCATGTGCTTCCGTCCGTCCGTCCATGTATTTTTGAACAAAGTACAGGTCGCATTTATGATCCGATTTGGATGACATTTGGCACATGTCACTTACTTGGCCAACGTACTCTATTGAAATTGGAGAAAATCGGTTAAGATTTATATATAACTCCCATATATAGTTTCGTCGGATTTTTTGTAACTGCCAATATTTGTCCGATTGAAACGAAATCGTGCTCAAAGTACTGAATTAAGTAGAAATTGATATATGCGAATTTTTGTTGATATCGGTTCAGATTTAAATACAGTTCCCATACATAGTTTCGTCCGATTTTATGTAAAAGGAGCACCAATGTCAAATTTTGGCCGATTGGGACAAAATTTTGCACAGGGTACTGAATTAGGTTCTGATTGATGTCTGCGAAGTGTTATTAAAGTCGGTTCAGATTTAGATATAGCTGCCACATATAGTTTTGTCCGATTTTATGTGAATGATGCACCAAACTCCCAATATTTGTCAGATTGAGCCAAAATTTTCACAGAATAATGAATTAGGTCCAGACAGATGTCTGCGAACTTTTGTTAAAATCGGTTCAGATTCAGATATAGCTCTCAAATATAGTTCCGTCCGACTTTTTATGAATGATGTGCTATCTAGATAGATATTTGAACCAAGTGAAAAAAACTCCATAGACATACCAATATTTGTCCGTTTGATCAAATTTTTGCAGAGCGAATTCAATTGAGAAAAAATGATGAGTGATGAGGTCTTTTGAAATAGGTTTAGATATTTTATGTAAATGGTGCACTGAAGCGCCTATGTTTGTTCGATTTACACGAAATTTGGCAGAGGGTATTAACCCGAATAGTGCTGTAATTATTTTTTTTTTGACGAAACTTTCAGCGTCTCTAGATTGTGGGCCATTGAATTCAAAATTTAATTTGTATCCTTTTTTCTTATTAGGATAATCGACAGGATCAATTTTTGGGCTGTGGCCCAAACTAGCACTGCTCGGGTACAGATTTTTTTAGATGATTTATTGATCGTATTATGAGTGTAACTATATGGTCACGCTAGCACAGCTCGGGTTAAATTTAATATAGAGTGATAACAAAAAACAAATGGTTGCATAGCTCAATTAGGTCCATTTGTTTATATATAGCTCCCATACATAATTTTACTCGATTTACCCGTTTGACATGCAATTTTTCATTGCCCGTTTGACATGCAATTTTTAGAATGGTATCTGCATAGAGTTTTTTCAATTGGTTCAAATATCTATATAGATAGCACATTTAATTTCGCTCGATTCCATCTCAATGGTCCTCCAAAGATTCTATGTCTGTTCTATCAACAGGATATGTACCCAAAGTGGTGAAGGGTATCATATAGTCGGCCCCGTCCGACTTTTGAGCTTTCTTTACAGTTTTTTTGTAAATTCCTCCACTATATAAACAATATGGCATTGTCTGTCAAGGGGTTATTTTGCATTTTCTGACCCTTATTTTTTCAATTTCAGATTTCTAGGAGTTCTTCACCAAATAACAATGTAAATACGTTTTGTACCGAATACCGTTTTGTACCGAATAAGAGTGTAGCGTTTAAAGGGACTACCAGCAAATGTAAACTGATACCGATAATTTTTGATACGGAAATTTGTAACCTAATCAGAACTCAAAATACCAAATTTCGGCCAAAACGTGTCCAAACTGAGTGTAGCGGTATATATCTTAAAATGTGGACCGATATGAAAATACAAATTTCTAAATTATAGCCAATTTAATTGAAAAACGTGCCCAAACTCCCCAAAATGCCGAAAAACGGGGCGTACCATTATATGGGGACTACCCTAAAAAGTGGGGGTGGGGTGGGGAGATTAGCTACACAATGCGAACTCAAAGTATCAAATTACATCCATCAGGTGAATGCTTCGAAGTGGAGTAGAAGTAGATACAACTTCTCGAATTGATAGAGGCGGGTTAGATTCCATATGGCAAAAACTGCGGCTAAGAGATTCAAATGAGGCAATTTGACAATCGGTGAAAACGAGTTCTCAGAGTCGTACGAAAATCCTTTGGCACAATTTCCTATTTTTCTTTATCTCAGATATGCCGAGGATAAAACAGGCCCTACAAAATTTCATGTGAAAATCTCAAGAACTCTTGAATATATTTTAGTGTGTCAGATTTATTGTGTCAGCATCATGTGCGATTCTCAAGAGTGATTCTCGAACGGCAAGAGTGATTCTCAAACTGTAAACGCATTTTTCTTGAAGCAGTGTTGTTACGAATGGCGGGCACGATAACTCAAAAACTAATAATTCGATCATTCCAAATTTTGACACGTTTCTCTGGGAGTGTATAGCTATCGTATGAATTATGAAGTGAAGAACTTCCTTCCTTTTTTGTGTTGCAAAAATAGGCGAATTAAAAAAATCAAGATCCGCTTTTGAATTTGATCGAAGTCAATAATATTAATTCATACGAGAGCCAGATATGTACTCTTTCTATAACCGCTGGAATTTCTAGATTCTAATGTTCCAGTTAGGAGTGCCCGCCATCAAAAATAAGGACTTCTCTTTGATCACTAAAAGCAACAACAAAACCACAACAACTAAATTTTGCAAATTATTTTTCTTCTCTTTTAAATATTCAATTATATACAGAGCTCCGATTTGCTCGATTTTACTCGCGAGTGAAAAATACTCCCGAGTGGGAGTAAGTAAAGAGTACGAGTTTTTTAGGGAGTATACTCTCCACTCTTTTATTTTGTTTGAGAGTGCTCGCGAGTACTCCTTGTTGAAGAAAAAGAGTGTGAGTCAAAATGTTCGAAATAGAGTAAGAGTTCACTCTAAGAGTGAAATCGAGTGGACAAATAAATTTGGTTCTTTGGTTATTTGTGTGTGTGTAGTAGCAAAATTTTTGTTGATGTTGGGAGATGATGGGAGATAGATCATGTTCAAAAAACATAAAATGACAATGATTATTTTGTTTATTGAAAATGTTTACACATGTGAGGTACAAATAAACATCTTATATGAAATGACTTACATAAAGAGAACGCAGAGAACGAGCTTGTTGATGCATGCTTTCCCAGCAGTACTGCAAACCAAACATCACAAAACAAAAAAACAATGTACACAAACAACATCAAGTAAAACAACGGTATCACAAAAAAAAAAAAATAAAAGAGTACTCGGCAAGAGTGTAATCTGCTCGATTTCGAGCGTATTTCACTCCCACACGAAAACGAGCGAAGCACTTGCGCTCTTATTTGAGTGGCAGAGAAAAATAGAGTATACTCTATTTACTTTTTCTACTCGCAGGAGTACTCCCATTTCGGAGCTCTTATTGTATATGTGTAAAGTTACAAACCTTGACATGCATTGAGAATGGGGGAGTTCACTTTAATCTGATAGCTAAGGCTCTGCAGAATATAATGGCCAACAAAGCGATAAGATTTGCAGATCCTCAATATGCTCTTTAACAAACGGTATATACAGAATTCTTAAGAAAACTCGGCACATCTGGGTTAAAATATTTCTTATTTATTTACATACAATAAAACATAAATACTATTTTCAGTTTTTTTGCACAGAAATATTTAAATGGTGACAGATGTGTATGTGTCTCATGCATCATTAATATTTGACCCTTAGGGGTAGCGATAAATATCTTTGCCATGGTAATATTTTCTACTATTAATTTTATCCAAACCCCAAAGACTTTGCACATTGCCTATTTTTTGGTGTTTCAAAAATCTCATATGATATTACACCATTCGCAAGAAAAAGCCAAAAAAAAAAACTTGAATATTCTAATATAATTTTGTTAGAAATGATAAATAGATTTTCTGTGACAGAATCAGTAAGCCGGAAAAAATGGCACACAAATTAAAGTGACAACTAACTCCCTCCTGGCAAAATAAAATGTGGCATTTGGATAATGGCAACAACGATTTAGAGAAGTTTATAGGAATACTGAAATATGATAGCACTTATAAAAGATTCTAATCTCCCTAGAATCTTTACACTTTTGCAGTATTTGAACTTTTTTAAAGCCAATATATATATATACACTTTTAATAATAAATAATTAAAATTTTCTTAAATTGTTTGATACTTTCTACAGGACACCTGATTGTAATAGCCAGGTCACCAAGGCTAGATCAACTAACATACTGACAAGTTCAACAAGAGTTAAAAAAAACTATGGGTGGATTGAAGCCCTCTCTATTAGACTGGAAGATGAACAAACAAACCTCCACACAAAAGGAGAAAATTAGCCCAATAGCATTTCTGCTACATGAGATTTGTGCATTTCCTCTAATAAGGGCTAACTTACTTTGTCAAAATATAAAAACACCCCACTTTTGGATATAAGAGCGCATATGCTTCTTGTGTGTGTAAGCATTTCATCCTTTTCCTGCGTCTACACTTAAACAATCTTAAGATTGTGAACAAGATGCTCCGTTTGTTTTCTTTTGTATATATATATATATATATATTCCTTTGGCGGCAGTATGGAGTCTAATTTTGTATGTTTTTCCCTGTCAAGCAGCCAACAGAGGACGAAAAAAAAACAACAATCTCTGATTTTACAAAAGTGTGGGAGATGCTCTTACTTGCTTTCACATTCTCCTTTCAAGTCTTTCGTTCTTTGTATGAATGATGATACTGTCAACTATTCCTTTACAGCTCGTTACTAAACTGGGTTAAGTTTTAACAGAGATGTGAAAAATGGAAGAAAACAACACAAAGAAAACATCATTCACGAGAAGTTCGGTGTTAGAAAAATTTAAGAGTCCGTGGACGAACGCATAGAAAAAAAACTTTAATAAAAATTACGCTTTTCATTAAGGTGTCTGAATGAAGAGCGACGAAACGGCAATGACAACAACAGATAATTTCTCCAAAGTTATTGCTTGTTCGTTTAAATGTGGAGTTAAGTGCCCAGATGGGGAATATTTTTATAACAAGGGAGGAATATGTTTTTTAATGATTGGATAAAATTTCATTAAGGATAATATTTTATCGGTGTAGAATCAATTGTCAAATGTTCAAATAAATATGAATATGTATTACTCTTTTAGGAAAGTCGTGAAATGAAGAAATCGAAATTTGTTTCTTGATATTGAATTTTGAAGTGAAATTTTGAAAATTCGAAGTTCGCCGGGACTGGTAGTTGTAAAATAATAATTCTTGGTGAATAAATTTCGTTAGTTTGTTTTTGATCCCTTACTTAAAATTGAGGTTGCATATACCTGGGTAGTATTTTCAGGACATTTGGTATTGTAACCACCACAATATTTCTAGACGTATTTCCACACATCATTCTAGACGTAATTCAGTACGCTATACCAAAATCGAAAGATATAGGGGGCTTTGGTGCAGCATTTACATAAAATGGGACGAACATATATATAGGAGCTATATCTAAATGTGAACCGATTTTCATGAAACTTTGCACACATACGCCATGCCAAAATTCGTGCAAATCAAAAGATTTGCAGGGACTTTGGCGCACCATTTACCTATATCTTAAAACTTACTTAAAATCGGAAGAAACTATAAACCGGAGTTATCTAAATCTGAACCGATTTTCACGAAACTTAGCATACGTCATTCTAGACTTAATTTAATACGCTATGCCAAAATTCGTTCAAATCAAAAGATTTGCAGGGACTTTGATGCACCGTTTACCTAAAATCGGGCGAAACTATATATGAGAGCTATATCTAAATCTGAACCGATTTTCACGAAACTTCTCACACGTCATTCTACACTTAATTAAGTACGATATGCCAAAATTCGTGCAAATCTAATAATTTTCAGGGACTTTGGTGCACCACTATACCTAAATCTGAACCGATCTTCACGAAACTTAACACACATCATTCTAGACATAATTCAGTACGCTATGTCAAATTTCATGCAAATCGAATGATATATAGGGACTTTGGTGCACCATTTGCCTTAAATCGGACGAAACTATATCTAAATCTGAACCGATTGTCCCGAAACTTGGCACACATCATTCTGGACATAATTCAGTACTCTATGCCAAATTTCATGCAAATCGAATGATATATAGGGACTTTGGTGCACCATTTACCTTAAATCGGACGAAACTATATTTGGGAGCTATATCTAAATCTGAACCGATTTTCTCGAAACTTGGCACACATCGTTCTGCACCTAATTCAGTACACTATTCCAAATTTCATGCAAATCGAAAGATATAGAGGGACTTTGGTGCCCCATTTACCTTTAATCGGACGAAAATATATATGGGAGCTATATCTAAATCTGAACCGATTTTTTCCAATTTCAATAGGGTTCGTCCCTAGGCCAAATAAGTGACTTGTGCCATATTTCATCCAAATCGGATCATAAATGCGACCTGTACATTGTTTACAATTTAACATCTACAGACGGACGGACGGACAGACGGGTGGACGGACGGACGGACGGGTGGACGGACATGCATAAATCGACTCAGAAAGTGATCCTATGCATATTCTCAAAAGGAACCATGTGCCTATCTCGTTTCCTTTTGCCTGTTACAAACATATGCACAAAGACATAATACCCTGTACCACAGTGTGGTGAAGGGTATAAAAAGAAAAATTTGTTCCAATGTTTCCTCCTCATATTTTCTATAGTCTCAAGTTAAGAGTTTTAGGTATTTTGAATATCCAAATCCAAAAAATGCATCCCGACATAACTCCAATACTTACAATACAAGGGCTTTCATCCCTATAAGAAATTTTCAACCTCCCAGAACATTTTATGTCACAGTGTTATTACTCAGTCATCAGTACTCCATAATTTTATATTTGCAATTTCTATGATTTT
Source organism: Musca vetustissima (assembly GCF_032173495.1). NCBI lineage: Eukaryota > Metazoa > Arthropoda > Insecta > Diptera > Muscidae > Musca > Musca vetustissima. Next base: position 35,600 of record NW_026881345.1, on the reverse strand, counting down.
TAATATAGATGTTAATGTTGCAATATTATTATTATTCTCTTTTCAGGTAATAATACATTTAATATCCTTTTACAAACACCAAGGTAAATATTTTAATTCGTTATTAATTTTATTTAATACCATTACATATCAGATATCAAATGATATTGAAACATACCTTATGATTTCATTTCAAAATATTTTGTATACTAGTACAAATTTTTATATATGACACAATGAAACCTCTTTATAAATTGTCTACACTTCGTCGACACGAGTATAAACGTGCAAATATAATTCCAATTTGCCACAAATTGCCATGTCTCCGGAGGAAATTATAAATCCTCGCTCAATTTATTTCCAAATACAAATATATATTTTGAAATTAAAATCACAGTTCAAAGAAAGGTGTGTATATGTGTACTTGCTTTACGAACACACATCCACATCCCATCAATATATAATTTTTGTTGAAAAGTGTTCTGATTTTTGTGATGATGATGACGGTGATGATGATGCCTTCCTTAATTACTAGGAAGTTTGTTTTTATGTTTCGCCTTTTACTTCCTCTTTTATTATTAATGCATGTCAACCGTGTTAAAAACAGGAGCATATATGTATGTGTATACATTTTATGAAAGTACTGCATGCAGTTCATGGTGTGACACGCACACACCCACTTGCACTTATATTTCCTTTATCAATTGTTAATGAATTTATATTATATACACACATATATATATTTTTTGTTTAGAAAGTTTCACTTCTTTTTTGAAGTTACAAAAATGAACGGAAATTAAAAAGAAAATTTTTCAAAGTGAGGGTTAATTGAATATATATAATATGTATATTGTCACATAATGAATATTAGGTAAAATAATTATTATATATAAATTTAAACCAAAATACATCCTACACTTAGGTTGATCCATTAGATTGTTTATATCTTCTTAAATTAAGCCATTGGTAGATTCTACATCTTCAAAATGCTGATATATTTATGAACTACTATTTTATGTAGAAATTGTGACTGAAAATAATATTAAAATTATATATGCGAAATATCTCCCTATCCAGCTGTTACGTCGCGATACGTAATTCTTACGCACCGTAAATTCAAATGCACTACTGTGCAATAATGAACATTTACATTTATTTTATACCCAATTTTACAACCATGAATGGTTGAAGAGACTTAAGAGGCGATGACAACTCGTTCATTTCCTTTTATTCTCCATCCTAGAAAGTCGAATTTAAGAATAAATAATTCATTAGTTAAATCCTGAAATCTTGAATTCATCATAAATATCTGTTCAACTGTTGTTTTAAGTTTCATAAGATAAAACGCAAGTGTATGTATATGAATTAATATTTAAGCGACTGAACACCAGCAATAGAATTGATAACATATGAAGGATGAAATGGTGGATGGAAAATATTATGGATACTGTCTGCACAGAAAAGTCTTGATACACTTAACAAGCTAACATTTCGGTCATCTTCTAACCAGACATTATTGTTAGTTGACCAGTTTCCCTACATGTATCATACGTGTGGCCTCTAGAACGATCAGAAAACCAAACAAAAATCACGTTTTTGGTCCCTGTGATCCCCTAAATTTTAATCAATCATTCTATACGTGTCGTTTTTGGCCAGAACCGAACCTACGTTCATAATTTCTTGACAACTGGTCCCTAACTACAGCCTGTACTTCGATTATATATTATAATATATAGATATATCGGTTGGCTGTAGGATCAATCTTTAGTAGCGTTACAACCTCTTTGGTCCACAAAAACTTATAATACCATCACAAGATAGTTGTGTAAGGAATAAAAACGATTACTTTAAATAAATAAAATTTTTGTAATTTTGATGAATTTATAAATTTCAAAAAAATCAATTTCATTTCTAAAACTATTTCCCATCAATGTAAAGGGAGCCTAACCACAAATGCATCTACATGGTAACTGTAACTCAAAATTGTCATACGTTTAGATTGCTGTAAAAACCACAGGGAAAAAGTATGTCAACCAATCAATAATATGGATGCCTCAGTATTTTTAATTTAATACTTAAAATCCCATCGATTGATCTGCTAGGACCTTAAATTTTCCGAAAATGGGCGGGGATTTTTAAATAGTCTGAACTATTACAGGACATGACATCTTTGTAGGACCAAATAAAATATGTGATCTACATAAACATATGTGGTGTACCATTTGTATAAAATCCATCAATATGTAAATTTGGTCCTATTTTTTATTTTGTTGTACTTCATAGATGAAATCAGACGAAAATATATATGGGAGATATATCTGAACCGATTTCCACAAAACTTAACAGACGTCAGAATCAATAATTTAGATATTCCAAATTTCGTCTTAATGGGACAAACCTTCGCAGTTTAGTGAATCATTAACTTAAAAGTGATCGAAAATTTATATGGAAGATACTCTATACCTCAACTCATTTCAAAACTAAATCGACGTCATTCTATACTCAATATAATACGCCATGATCAATTTCAAAGAAATGGAACAAGTCTATGCCTTATGGTGAACCATTTACTTCAAATCGGATGAAAATATATCTGGGAGCTATATCTAAATTTGAGCAGATTTGAACAAATTTTGACACTCAATATTTTAGTGTCGATTCAGAATTTCGTTTCAATAAGCCAAAAATATATATGTAAGCTTTATTTAAATCTGAACCGATTTCAACCAACACACATTATTTTAGACAGAATTAATTATGCTATGGAATATTTTCGTGTAAATCGAATGAAATATAGGGTATTTGTTGTACCATATGCATTAAATGGTAGGAACATATATATGGGATATATCTAAATCTGATCCATTTTTCACAAAACTTTGCACATGTCATTCTAGACTCAATTTGGTAAGTTGTGCAAAATTTCGTCTCAATCGGTCAAATAGTGTAAGGACCATTCAATTCAAATCGGATGAAAATAAATATGAAAGCTATATATAAATCAGGCCGTGGGCCAACTAAGTGGGCCGTACCAAATTTCATCCAAATCGGATCAGAAATGCGAACATGCATAACTCAACTTAGAAAATGATTCTATGCGTTCCCTATTTACCTGTTACAAACATATGCACAATGACATAATACCACATTGTGGTGAAGGGTATAATTAAGCGAGACCTCTGTATGTATTGTCGAAAACTTTATTATATTGAAATTTGTAGAAGTACTTTCAACATCCTGGAATATAAAGTTAAATTTTTGACGGTTTAACAATTCAGGAATTACTCTCAATACATCAAAAATTGGCGGGACATTTATATGGGGGCTATGTCAAAATATCGACTTAAAACGATCATTTTATGTACGTCAGCCCCCAAAACACAGAAATGCCAAACTATATCCCCTTTTGTTGGAAAATACAGCTAAAACCCCAAAAACCCCGAAATCTGAGGATGAGACATTCGATGCTTAAATCCGGTCCTTGTTTTGGGAATATGCCAAAACGTCGACATCTATTAAAATATTTCAAGAAATTGAGGCAAAGGTCCAGAAGTACGAAGAATTAACATATATCCAGGAAAAACATAACATATTCGAAACAGGTGTAAATTCGATTCTGCCTAAAAATTTACCTTGTGTCTAACATCACCACACTAAAGCTACAGGCATTGATAATAAATGTCTCATGACGATAAGTGCTGTATAGCTGTGGAACTTAACAAACCAGGAAGGCTTACAGAGGCAATTTAAAAGCAGGAAGTGGATTGGCCTTACATTGAGAAAAAATGTCCATAGCATACCCAGATTGATGCTTGAATGGAATCGCTAATGATCAACCAGCAAACACAAACCAGATATCTAAGTCAAAAATAACCGTACATGGGAAGATGTAAAAAAACACTGGCAATTAACCGAGTAAGGTGATCAGTACTCTACAGAGTAGTACAGGAAAACCTTATAATTGTATATTTTTTTGCGATTAGAACATGAGGCTAGGGATTTTTAAATACCGACCTTTGCGTGGAATATATGTCGAAATATACACATATAATGTGGATCTATACTGACAATACTACAAACCGATTTATGTAAATATATCAATATGTAAAGGGCTACGCCTTATTAATGACCGATAAACCTCAATTCCAAACCCAATATTCTAGTTTTGTATGTCAATATTTTCATTTAGGAGGTACCATTATATGGGGGGATGCCTAACTGCTGGCTAATATATTTCATCATCGTTAGGTTCGAGTTTTTTTATCATGATAACCTTAGAAAGAGGAATGATTACAACAGATGGCTAAAATGTCTTAGAATTCCATACTGAAAATTTCGAGCAATCAGTATCCCCCATACTATGGTATGGGGACAACCCCAACACACGAGGGTTATATCGCTAAAAGAGGCGAATTTTTATCGTTTTTGGTAGAGAGATTTGTTACCATATTGACCTATATTTATATTTTTTTGTGATTCAGTCGAAAAATACGCTCAAAACCCCAAAATACTGAAAATTGGGGGTACCGTTATATGGGGCCTACCAGAAAAAGTGGTCCAATATTTATAATTTTTCGTAGTTCAGATTTGTGAAACAGCTGGCCTTCAGGTACGTTAACCGAAAATATTAGTAATGTTTTATGATTTAATAGCCTAAAAACAAATTCCATCATTTGGTATTACGAGATTAAAACATAGATTTTTGTATGATAAATAAAAAATAAAATAATAAATAAAAAATAATAAAAATAAAAAAATAAATTTTAAAAATTTAAATTTTAATAAATTTTAATTTTTAAAGGGTATACAAAAACCCTATCAACCTAGCTATTCTTAAATACAGATTTTTGTTTTAAATTCTTAGAAATTATTTGCTTCCCGAATATTTTTTGTGGCCTTTAATCATTTGTCACTCTGTCATGTTTAAAGTTGAATTATTTTCTTCATCATTTAACACTTGTTAATGATTTTGTGTTATACATCCCATTTCTTCATACATATTTCATAATTTTTAATTATGTTCTTGCCTTGAGGTTTTCCATTCGCCAATAAGAAAAACAAATTACTTAATTGCATAAATTCGAAAAAAGTAAAATATTTCATCAAATTAATTACATGGAAATACCCATACATACATACAAGCTAATAGCTGACTACTGCTGCTATCATCCATGCCTGTATAATGACAGTACAAAATAAAATTGGAGCAACAATTTTGTTTACTGAAAAATTTAAGCGTGCACACACACACTCACCCATACTTACAGAATGGGGACGTAATAATCGATTACTGGATTCCTCGTTTTTTCGCCTTCTTCGGCTCCTGTTTTTTCTCTCCGTACCGCACTATATTTTTTTCTGCCTCTGCTCCTATTGCTGGGGTTCTACTTAACATATTTCCGCTTTAGCCAGCAACCCACATACGTACGAATATATGGATAAATATTTCATTTGGTTTCCATGTTTAATGAACATTTTTGTGGGGTTAAAGCAAAAACAACAGAAAAAAATTAGGAAAAAATCGAATGAGAAAAATGCAAAGAAAATGAAAAGTTTTTCATATCCTGGCAACAAGTATAACGTCAATGCAGTTTTCTAAAATACATGAGTATGTGCGTGTGTTGGTATGCTTAAATGTTGGTGTATGCATAATTTTTTGTATGTATATTTTTAAAGAGAGAGAGTTTAGTTTATTTTTTTCAGTTTTCTTCACAGAACATTAACATTTATGTTTATGATATTTTATATGTCAATATTTTGGGTTGAAGTATGGCAAATCCTTAATGTGCTTTTTTTGATTTGAAATAATATAAAGCTTGCAATGAGCTTAGATGGATTTGTAAAGAAAAAAACAAAATGTAAATATTTTTGTTTACAAGTAACAGGTAAAAATGTTACAAATTAATTAAAGAAGTCATATAATTTATTTTTAATTACGAAGTAATCGTGGTCTTCTGCCTGGGTCATTAGTCAATTATTTGGCCTGGCACACATATGGCGCTACTACGTCTAAATCAATATGGCTTTGAGTTACTCTTAATTTTCAAAAGAACAATAATACATTCCCTATAGTTTATGTTGAATGATCCCATATTACCTGTCGTAATAACGTAATAAGTCCAATTTGTTATACCCTACACATATGGCGGAGTGTGTATTAAATTTGCCATTTCATTTGCAACATGAAGTATTCACCGGAGAAATGATGAAAATCAAATTCTACGTCGATTTATCCATGTCTTTTCGTCTGTTAAAATCACAATAGAGGAGGCAATAATTAAGTTACAGAAGACGGGATGTATCAGTCGAAGTGTTGGTATTGTCTTATAATGCTACTCCTCTCATACAAATGTCACGCCTTTTTGTACGTATTTTCAAGGTTATATCTCGATTTTTCAAACTGACTGTCTTTTGTATTTCCTTTTCTCCTGGCAGCAATTTACAATTTTAAAAATTTTGAGGTTCTTCTTACGGTGTTGGGGATAATTCATATGTGACAGCGGATGAAACATTGTTTAATTATTTCCTTCGAAGTCCATTGTTACTCATCCGAGTGGACTACATACGATTAGCCAGCTCCAGAGCTAACAGAAGACTACGGTCAGCTTTTTGTGATCCATATGGAATAATAATATGTAATACGCCTTAGAAAGGTAAAAGGTCTCTTCCCTATAGGTATCACACAGAAGGCCTTCTGTTTATAGAATACCCCTAGAAGTCATATAGCTATGTAATATAATTTTAAAATCCTTTCTCTAAATAACGCTCCAAAAAGACAGCTGTAAGCCTATTCTGTAACTTTTTAACAACATTCGATATTGTTTATTTCACAACAATTTAATTTGTTTGTTTTGTCGTTTTTCCAATAACAAAATAAATTTAAACAATATCGATAGTTGTTAAAAACTACAGAATAAGCCTACTGGTGTATATAGAAATTACTCAGAAATTCTTCTGTACAACTAAGTTTGTTTAAAATGTCTACTGTCAGCAGATGATCAATGTCGGGTTTCTTTTCTCCTATAGAATGCCATTATGAAATGAAAAGTCTACAGCAGGCCAACAGAGGATCGCTTGCTTACAAAAAAAAAAAAAAAAAAAAAAAAAAAAAACAACAACGTAGATAACCTTCAGTATATTAAAGAGGAGGTTTTCCGTATAAATACTTTTTTTGAAAGCCTATTGTCTATAGAAGTCCTACATCAGATCTCTATATTTAGAAATCATTTAGTTGGTGTTCTGAACATGGAAGTTCTACAGAAGGTCTCCTATACGCCCTTTGACATTTCCATTTGGAAATTTGATATCCTTAGGAATTCCATCCACCAGCGTACATTCGATATTGCAAAAACGGTGGAGATTGGTGTTTCAAACCCAGATTAAAAGATTGTCACACATAACAAATAATGGAATTTCCGAGACAATCCAGGAATCGAAGACGAGCCGAAATCAATAAAAAAAACAGTAAGGAAATTAGTAAAATCGGACTAGGTCGACTTTATGATACCCTTCACCACTATGGGTATATTTTAAATATGTATCCTAACAGGCGTCGTTCATACCTGTTCGTCCAAATATTTATCATTATGTTGTCAGGGTATTATAGCTTTGTGCAGCCCCAAGAGTTTGTAACGCCGCGAAATATTGGTCATAGACCCACCTTTAAGTATACCGATCGTCATATCTCGAATACCTGAGTCGATCTAGACATGTGTGTCCGTACTTCCGTCCGTTTGACCATTATAAGTTGTAAACACGATACGGGCCACAGTTATGGACCAATCTTCACGAAATTTTGCATGTAGGATGGGTTCTGGCCAATGAAGACCCTATTGTTTTTGGTAAAGGTAGGTTAATATTTAGTAGAAAAAACTTTATTTTTGTCTAATTTTCTGGCCGCTCCAGAGACCGCAACTATAGCCCAAACATCGCAAATTTTCACAAGGAGAAGGGGATCGGGACAAAGCATAAGCACGCCTGTTTTGTTTTGATAAAGATCTGTCAATATTTGGCGGGTCAAATGGACCTTGACTTTTGTGTGAAAAATTACAAAATTTGTGTTCTATAGCGTATATATTTACCCCTGAAGGACATAGACCCATGAAGTTGATAGTATATCCAAGAAGAGCGGTTGACCTTTAAATTGATACCAATTATATTGTCGTATGTTCTCGGATGTGGTCGTTACAGTTAAATATTTGCAGGTGTCTACGTATTCAGATATTATGTATTAACCCATTACCACACCAGATGGTCCGCCCTCTGGCTGATCGCTTTGAAATTTCCATGAGGTTCCAGTTATGGTCAAGGACAACGCCTACATGTTCTGTGATGATCAGATAATAATTTTGAGATGAAGTGGACCGAAAACTAAATTTGTTGTTTTTTCGAGTCGATCTATAGGCCAAAAAAACACAAACACAGCCCACGGGGAATTGAAAATCTACAAGTACCGAATATTCGAAATATTCGGAAATTATGTCAGGTTCTGTTGACCTCTAATCGGGCAAGAGGGTGCAACTATTACGAAATATTGCCCAGGCTCGGAATACAAATCCGCAGATAGTTAAAGCAACGTGGTAGTTGTGTAGGGTATCGTACGGTCGGCCCCGTCCGATTATTCTGCTCCGCTCACTGGTTTTAGTATTAAGTTTTCGTACTCTCATTGTAAGAATTTACACAATTTCCTCCTTACCACACACACCTACACACAAATAGTGAATCAAAAGTAGAGAAGACTTTCAATAACTCCATTTTCTAAAGAATTTCTATATATCGTTAGCTAAAATGCAAAAAGGCGTAACTAACAAAAAAATTGAAAATTGACTTTTTGAATGAATATTGTGAATGTCAATAAACTACATGTGTTGACAAAGTCAATTTCAATTTTCAATTTTTTGTTAGTTACGCCTTTTTGCATTTTATCTAACGCTATAAAGTATTATGTTTAAATAATATATCGCTGGCTTAACTTGTAAAACAAGTCCAATTTTCGAGAAATTGAGATTTTGATACAGTTATGTATAAAGAGGCAAAATACATCGATCTAAAAAAATAAAAATACAGTTATCTATGTAAAGGTGAGCAAGGCAGCCGAATTGCTCACCTTTATTCACCTCTTTATTCAAAAGAAAGTTTGATTTTTTTTTGTTTCTCGTGAAAAATTGTGAAATATGGACTTGCCGCCTTTACAAGTTAAGCCAGCGATATTAAAAATATTTTTTATAAGTATTCCGCAGAACGTATTCGATGTTGTTTTGTTTCTTCTAAAACTATTTGTAAACATATCAATAATTGCAGGTGACCATTGGTGCGTATGTGTTGTAATCACAACTACGCAAATAACATAAATCATACGTATAGGATGCTACGTATAGTATGCGTATGATGATGCTACGTGTACGATGCGTATGATTTATATATTATACATTGAAGTGATTACGGCACATAAAATAATCTTTTTAAAATTGTTTTAAATAAAATACCCATATTTTTCTATTTTGTGGAATTTGCTATTTCAGCAAAATTTATAAATAGCTTTACACAAAAATTGTAATTTAAAAGAAAAAATCGAAATAGTTTTTTTAAAATAAAATGTTCTGCAGCAAAAATAACTTCTTCCATAATAACTTATTTCCTTCTTAATTTTTTTCTTGTGGTTCTTGTTGTTTTTGAGCATTAAAAAAAATCTCCACAAAAACCCAACTAAAATACTTTTCAATGTTCTAGTTATTATTATTGTTCTAACAACAAATTCTTTTACTTTTACAAGGAACTTGAATAAAAAAAAATATATTTGTAAGCTGATTTACAAACTTCTTCGAATTTCTTCATCTTCTTGTTTTTCGTATATTAAATATGTTTTCATATGCTGTTTCGTTTTTTTCTCTCTCTCTCTCTCTCTCTTGTTGTTGTGTTTTTTTTTTTGTATCTTTGGGAAATATTCCTTATAATAACTCAATGCATTATTTATGAATTTGAAAAATATACAAAGAAAAAAGTGAAAGGAAAAATATATAACTATGATAATATTTTTTTTTTATTTATAAGAATTTTTAGATATGTTTGATTTGTGTGAAAGGTATAACAATATGTGTGCAAGGAAAGGTATTACTATAGTGTGGTCAAGTTTAATGAAATGCAGAAAAGTAGTAAGCAAGAGACAACACTGAAACTCCTGTACGAAAGGCTCCACTCGAACTTCTATACGAAAAGCCTAAAAATCATTTCAATTTATAGTAATTTTAATATAATTAAATTGCCTTACCTTCATTGGTCATGCGCTAAGTGGTTTATTATGGTGTATATTATTAAATACTTGAAGTAATTAAACTTTGATCTTTCAATAAGTGGTGGTAGTAAAGTCGGACGGGGCCGACTATATGATACCCTTCACCACTATGGGTATATTAAACACTACTATTAACATGAAATTGGATGAAATAAAATATGTGATATTTATCTAAATTTGAATCTACCTAGATCTATCCATAAACATTTCCTTCGTTTATTACAATGGGACAAAAGTATGTAAATCGACTTTAAACAAATATCAATAGGTCATCCGTTGGGCTATGTCTGTACTTCAAGAAAACGCAACTACGTAATTCTATGCTCAATTTTGTACGTTTTGCAACATTTGATGTCAATTTGACTAACATGAGGAGTTTGATGCCCAATTTATTTAAAATCCGGCGAAAATATGTATGAAAGCTATATCCAAATATGAACCGATTTCAACAAAACTTGTCACAGGTTAGGTTATACTAATTTCAAGACGTTTTGTTCCTATCAACCATAACTATGGTTGAACAATTATAACTAAGGTTGGAAGGAACCAATACCTTGGCGAGTTAATTAGTTAAAATTAATCTTTAATATAAGGGGACTATATCTAAATCTCAACCGATTTTCACGAATCTTGGCACACATCAATCTTGACTAAATTCAGTACGCTATGCCAAATTTCGTGCAAATCGGAAGATATATGTGGACTTTGGTGCACCATTTACATTAAATAGGACGAAAATATATATGGGAGCTATATCTAAATGTGGACAGATTTTCACGAAACTTGGTAGACATCATTCTAGGCTCAATTCAGTACGTTATGTCAAATTTGGTACAAATCGAAGGATATCAGGGCACCATTTACAGGAAATCGGACGAAAGTATATATGGGAGCTATATCTAAAGCTGGACCGATTTTCTCGAAACTTGGCAGACATCACTCTAGGCTTAATTTAGTACGTTATGTCAAATTTGGTGCAAATTGAAACATATATAGGGTCTTTGGTACACTATTTACCTTAAATCGGACGAAAATATATAGCTATATCTAAATCTGAACCGATTTTTCCTAATTTCAATAGGGTTCATCCTTGGGCCAAACAAATGAACTGCACCAAATTGCATCGAAATCGGATTATAAATGCGACCTGTACTTTGTTTACAATTTAACACCAACAGACGGACTGACGGACATGCATAAATCGACTCAGAAAGTGATTCATATTCTCAAAAGGAATTATGGGTCTATCTCGTCTCCTTTTGCCTGTTACAAACATATGCACAAAGACATAATACCCTGTACCACAGTGTGGTGAAGGGTATAAAAAATATCATTATTTACAAATAAATTATAGTAAAGACAAATAATCACAATTTCCGACCACGCAAAAATATCAAAATAATTTCCAAATACCCAATCCGGAAAAACGTCACCTGTAAAGCGCCAATAATTTGTAAGTCACATGCGAAGCTAATTAAGCATCCGATCCGATGATTCAAACATTTAGTACAAAATAATTTTTGACAATGATTTCGAAATTAAGCCCTATGGAACTCTCTGGTGCCTTACAACCCGGTGTAAAGCGCCAATAATTTGTAAATCACATGCGAAGCTAATTAAGCATCCGATCCGATGATTCAGTACAAAATAATTTTTGACAAATATAAACCAACATTGATTCCGAAATTAAGCACTATGGAACTCTCCGGTCAAATGAGTTTATCGTCCTACTGATTGATAGATCTGTTGCATTAGAAGTTTCCTCTTATATTTATGGTTTATAAAGAGACCCACTGAATACCTTTTATACTGAATTTTTATATGAAGTATGCTTCGGAATGTCCAAATATGCACCGTTTTGTTGTATGATTTTTTTTTGCCATTTTAAAAATGCTTTTCTCTAATGATTCTCTCAAAGAAATCCTGCTCTCTATTTGCAAAAAAAAAACTCTGGTAGTCGATTTTCACAATCCTCCCTAGATACCAATTTTTTATCATTAAATAAATTTTGCAATGCAAGAAAAAATGAAAATCGCTTGGTCCAAGTCCGGACTGTATGGCGGATGCAATTAAACTTCCCAACCAAGCTCCCGAAATTTCTGGTGAGTCACTGTAGATGTGTATGGCCTAGCGTTGTCCTGGAGGAATACGACACCTCTTCTGTTAGCCAATTCTGGCCTTTTCTGGTTAATTGCTATCTTCAAACGGTCCAGTTGTTGACAGTAGAGATAAGAATTTAGCGTTTGATCATATGGAAGCAACTCATAATAAATAATCCCTTTCCAGTCCCACCAAATGCATAGCAGAACCTTCCTGACCGTTAGTCCTGGTATGGCCATCGTTTGAGGTACTTCACTGTCCTTTGACCAATAATAATGATAATGAATCATAATGAATTTCTATTTTCCCCAACCTAATACTTTCAACAATGGGACCTAGACATTGATCATGAATATTTATCCTTCAAAGTGGCTTCGTCTTTAAGCGAACGTTGGCCATGATTGAATTCAGTTAACCATTTTTCATAGTGCTATATGATGGTGATGATTTACGTCGGAATTTGTAATTTTTCCTCTATACCTTATTCGGCGTAGAAACTGCAACCAACTTTTCAATAGTGTGTTTTCAGAAATTACATGAAAAAACATTCACAAATCTCATCTGTTTTAATATGAGTTAAGAAATTTCCATTTCAATGTGGTTTTTTAATTAAAATTGACTTTTTTTATTTATCGTGAATTCTGAAAATATTTATTCAATATCATTTGCTGGGTACGCACCACACATCCACGCACCACCACACTTTTCTTTCCATCGACATGGATTACTTGGAAACGCAAATGTTTACATCGTCGGTATTTAATATAATTAAAATTGTACAGTAACGGTGGATTTTTTAAAGAAAATACAGCCGCCACGCGGGAAGCTTAGCAAAGGGGTTGGTATTATGTTTTTCCATGAAAAACTCACGTTTTCTTTTTGGAAGACATAATTAGGGAAATTTTATGAAAAAATGACAGATTGGTTGTGTATTACAAATTTACTCGAACATTTTCAATTTATTAAAAAAGTATATATCATTCTGTAAATTATTTCCTCTTTCAATCAACAAAAACCAACAATAAAATAAACATCAATATTACATATTTATGTATTTGTAATTTCATGTAATAACAAATTGAAAACAATTATTTGATATTCACTGAATAGCTTATCGATATATTTGAATGTTGTGAGATATGTTCGAAATATTTCCAAATAAATAATCAAATTAAGGTTGCACAATTTGCTGTTTTTATTATTTTGCACATTCGTTTGCCTATCATTTTTATTGTAAACTATTTGTTTTGAATTATTGTGAAAATAATTCATTATTTAATTATAAATGATGTCGGAGGTGTACAATATGTGGCTCGGCACAATTGTTATAAATATTTCATATATGGGTGAATTTTTTATTAAATGTATGCGGATGGTATTGGCAGATTTTTTTAGCTAATTTATGGCTAATAAGGGATATACCCTTATTAGCCACTTCGATACGGTGAAAATGGGTCTCATCGAAATATTCTTTGGACCAAATTCGTTTCGGAGAATATGTAGTCGATTTACACATGTCCGTCCGTCTGGCTGGTGGAATGTCCGATGTGAACCAAACTTTTCACAACTTATTACCTTTACCAAGCCTAGATCAAGTTCGAAGATAGGACCCATTGGTCCACTTCGTCTGGTACCACCCCCACGAATGGTCAACATTTTCAATATTTATAAATTCAATATCAGGCGATTGGAATGTCCGATTTAAACCCAATTTTGCACAACCTATTATGTTTACCAATTGTTTGCGACGACGTTGTCGTTTTTCGTTTTCCTTGTAAAGGTGGTTTGTAGAATCCGACTCGAACGGAGCAATGTTTGCATTGATGCAAAATATGAAATTATAGAAATAAAAAGACAATGGTTTAGAATTTTTTCCAAACGTAGATTTGGATTGTTTTATTGATAATTGTTCGTGGAACAATTAATATTACCTTTGCTACAGGATGTAGGGGTTGATGCTTTTTGGTCGTGAACCAAAGAACGAGTGTCATGTAAAAGCAAAGATGTCACAAAGCGGCGCTTTGACATAGTTACTCGTTAGATTTTGCTGCTACCTTTTGTCTTTAGTAAGAAATACTCAAAGACGTATATAAAGGTAGTGAACAAGATATAACGATGGGGACACAATTTACTTTAATTCAAAAGGAATTATTTCAAAATAATCACCAATCTTATATCAAATCCGAAGATGGCCCACTCCTTATGGTACTTCGCACACAAATGGTCTACATTTTTCACATTTATAAATCCAATATCAGGCGAATGGAATGTCGGATTTGAACCAAACTTTCCACAACCTTTTATTTTTACCAAGAATAGATATGGTACCTCCTCCAAATAAGGTCAACATTTTCATTATTTATAAATCCAATAGCAGGCGAATGGAATGTCCGATTTGAACCAAGCTTTGCACAACCTGCTATCTTTACGAATATTGCACCCATTGGTCCACTCCTTTTGATATCTCCCATAAAAATGGTCAACATTTTCGCGCATTCCATTCGTCTAACATTGGATTTTAAATATCCAGTATAAGGCGATTTTTAATTAAACATATACTTTATATAAAACGAATAATTAAAGCTGTTTATAACTCCGAAGACCTCCCCCGCAAACCATAGGTTGAGGGTATATATCTGTGGGCAACACCGACAGACACTTTTTTACTTGTTTAAATTAAATTTTAAATATGCTAGTATACGAATCTGTTTGTACATACTTTTTACAAGGAGTTCTATAGATTTTCATTCGGTTATCCGAGCACCATATTCACCGCGGTTAAAACCCCTCCAAAACATAGTTTAAAAATGCATCAAAAACATCTTCTGGGGAGGAAAATCCTTGAAGTCTACGATATCTTTCGAAGGGTGTAACCAATTTCGTCCAAATTTTGCGTATCGTATTATTTTTTCCTATTTTAGATAAAAATCGAAGATGGGAAATATCGTATCCTTCTTCTAGTGCATCCACCCAAATCTAGAAAATTAGTAAATTTTTGTGGATTTTTAGCAGACCTAAGTCAATTCTGAAAATTCCTTTAATCGGACCACAAAGTTTCAATATTTTAAAAAATTGTAAAACCAATCGAACTCCTTCCCCAGACTGTGCTACAGGGTATTATTTCTTTGTGCATATGTTCGTAATATATTCACATATGCGATTCGTAACGATATTCCGAATCGATTTATTCATGTCCGTTGATGTATTATTTGAAAAATGTACAGGTTGCATTTGTGATCCGAATTGAATGGAATTTGTCATAGCCCACTTATATATTCCATGAACGAACCCTATTGAAATTGGAGAAAATCGTTTCAGATTTAGATATAGCTCAAATATATTTTTGTCAGATTTTAAGTAAATAGTACACCAAAGACCAAAAATTTGGCCGATTGGCACAAAATAAGTATAGAGTTAGATATAGCTCCCATATATATTTTCGTTAGATTTTGAGTATATGGTGCAACAAAGACCCATAATTTAGCCGGTTCAATGTCTAACAGCAAGGCGTGGATTTTTTAAAAAACATTTTTTCGAGACTAACAACCCAGATCCAGACAACAAAGCGTGGATTTTTTAAAGAACATTTTTTCGGTACTAACAACCCAGACCCAGACAACAAGGCGTTGATTTTTTAAAGAATATTTTTTCGGTACTATCAACCCACATACAGACAATAAGGCGTGGATTTTTTAAAGAATATATTTTTTTCGGGACTAACAATCCTGACAACAAGGCGTGAATTTGGCTTAAAGAAATTTTTTTCGGGACTAACAAACCAGACAACAAGGAGTGAATTCGGTTTAAAGAATATTTTTTCGGGACCAGACTCAGACAACAAGACGTGGATTTTTTTTCGAGACTAGCAACCCAGAAAACAATGTTTGTCCGATTAAGACCAAAGGGAGGACAACCTTAAAAAATGCCACGTCTTTTACGATGCTTCTTTTGAATATACGTAAAGTGGTGAAGGGTATAGTCGGCCCTGTCCGATTGTAGAACTGCCCGTACTGGTTTATTTTCAGCTAAAACGTATTTTATTTACCAATGACACAAAATGTCATATTACAAATTATTCGGTTAAACTTAACAATCTCGGTCTATTTTAAGTGCTTTGAAGGTCCACCTCATGATGGATGATATAAAATGCCTAATCAAAATATAACCGTAAAAATCCATCAACATATTAAGTCCGAGTTTTTATGGACATTGAAACATTTCTGAAACACACTACATCAATCGTCGCAAAATATTTCCTGTCATCGGCCAAAAACTCGCATATAAGCATCGATGTGTGAGCTGGATAGTTATCATTATGCAAATTCCATGATTGGGTGTTCCAGAATTTTGAGCTTTCCTGGCTAATTGCTTCGTGCTAACTTCAAGATAATGCGAAATTGTGGCACGAATTCATGATGTACCACTTTTTGCAGTCGAAGAATATAGTTAAAAAGCCTCACATTTGACCGAACTAGAAGTCCTTTTTCGGTTCTGAGGGCGTTTTCAATCGAATATTTGGAATTTAGATTCAATGCCATAGCCATACACCCGCAATTAGTAACATCTGACCGTTTTGAGGTAATATGATGACGGCCAACAGCTCCTGAGAGATATTCATGTGAGCATCTTGGGAGTCCTTTGGTATATATCCATAAGGTCGAGGCCGACTAGAAGCTATCCTACATCGGTCGACTTCGGCCTTTCTTTAGATTTATATAACATCCATTCAAATTCCTATTTTTCTTACATTATAAATGTAGTTGCCCATTTTATAAAATTACACTTAACTCCTTCATCATTTTAAATTTATTTCCTCCAATAATTTTTAATTTCTTCCTTGGCCCCCAAATATTACTCACTTGGCCCACCACGGTTATTTAAATATTATTTGCAGGTATTTTTCAAATATTGTTCAAATTAATTAATTTTCTAAATGAATTAGAGCTAGTTTTAATTTTACATATTTTATGTTTTATTGCCGCTGCTCCACTACCACCATTTGTTGTTTGCCATCGTTGCATACATACACACCTACATAACAATAATTGGCGTTGAATGGTGTTGGTGTTTCACATGTTTTGCTTCTGGCACAGAGTGATATCTCGCCGTCGTGCTAGAATTATGGAAAACAATTAAAATCATTTATATTTAATTTGATTACATCTGGCTGACATCATAACCAGCAACACCTACCTACCTACGTAGCACTGAACGGATAAAATGAGGCCATTAAATAAATTTGAAAAATTCCAATTGCCTAGAAATATTATTGTGGGGGGTGGAGGGTTTGGCCATTATGGCCAAAGAACAAATATGCATCATTGTTTGTCTATGTGTGTTAGCTCTATGCAAACAACAACCCTAGATAGATGATTTACATAGAAAATCAGTTAGAATGACTGGCTGACTGACTGACCGAGTGACAATCGGTGTGTGTGTGTGTGTGTTTGTGACTGACAATGGCTAAAATAACGATTGAATGCACACATGAATTAAGTAGGAATGTTTTTCCGTTATTTTTTTCTATTCATTTCGCACAAAAATATGAAATATTTATTTATTGGTGAATTTTGGCAAATATTTATTTTTTTCAAATATTATTAGCAAACATTATAGCCATTGTATAGCTGCAGCTCTGTCAGGTATGAATGAAATCTATTAAAATTCATTAGTTTTTCTACTTTTTTTTAACTTTTACTCGAAATAAATTATATGCAAGAGTAGGTCATGACATAAAAATAATTTGCGGTTCTGGTTCTGCAGATGATATTGAAATGTTTTTATTTTAATTTTTTTATTTATATGATGAAAAAAAAATGCTAAAATAAATATGTTTGTAATTTGGAATATAACATTTTAGTTGTTGTTTGGTGATTGTGAATGAAATAATGTGATTTGTTGTTTTTTTTTTTTGTATTTTCATCCTCTAATAATTTAAATAAAAATTTATTACATCCTGTAATTCGATGATGGAAAAAATGTTTCCACATTGTTGATTTTAAATTTAATTTATATTTTGAAATAGTTTTTTTTTCACCGTCAAGTCAATTGAAAATGGATTAAGTGGGACAACACGGGAGAGTGGTGACGTATTCGCAATATATTGACATGAGAAATATTCATCATACGTCATAGTAGAGATTGTCCGTTTGTATGTTAAGCTACATTTAGACGATTGAATGTATTTTGAATTGTTATCAAAATTTTGAAAATGTATTTTACATATTTACACGTTTCAAAAATTTGATCAAAATATTCTTTCAATATATTTCAAAATATTTTGATCAAAGTTTGATCAAAATGTTTTGAAGCTAATTTACACAATTGCTAATTTGTTATATTGAAAATATTGACTTTGAACAGCTGTTTTGATTATTTTGAGAAATAGTTTAGTATGGACGACGGCACGGTCATCAGCATTTTTTAATATTGGAGGAAGAAGTAGCTGATAACAATAAAAAAGAAGAAAACAAAAGCAACATTGGGTTTGGCATTTTCTTTGGGAAGGTGATCGTGTGTATGTTTCTTTTAGGGAGAAATTAAAACGATCCCGAACTATGCAAAAACTTTGCACGAATGTCACCAGACGATTTTGATGTTTTGCTTGAACTAGTCACCCCATTAATAGAATAGATCAATGCTAATATTAGGCAATCTATATGCCCCGGAGAACATTGAGATTTTTAGCGACTGGGGACAGCTATGCAAGTCTGACGTTCTCTTACCATCTCATATTAATTATAATTTAATTCGTAAGTGATTTAATTCCATTGTCATTTGCCGCAACAAAAAGGTGTAAATAAAAACATATGATATGTATTGATCAAAAGAATCAACATGCTGCAAAATATTTTTAGTCATCAATAGTGCCAGATGTGATTTTGATGCCTATTTACACGGCATCAATAAAATCTTCAAAAGTTTTGTTCAATAAATTTTGAAGAAATGTAGCTGTTTACACTAGTTTGAAGCATTTTGTAGACAAATTTTGAAGAAACCTTCAATCGTGTAAATGAAGCTTTATTATAAAATTAATTTTTTGCAAAATTTTGACCATTTTGATGGAGAGGTACCAGAAAGAGTGGACCAATTGGTCCCATTTTCAAACTTAATCTAGGCTTGGTAAAGGTAATAGGTTGTGCAAAGTTTGGTTCAAAACGGACATTCCATTAGCTTGATATTGGTATTATAAATATTGAAAATGTTGAACCTCTGTGGGGGAGGTGTGCCAGAAGGAGTGGACAAATGGGTCCCATCTTCAAACTTGATCTAGGCTTGGTAAAGATAATAAGTTGTACAAAGATTCGTTAAAATTGGATAGATAGTTAAATCGCATAGAAAGACAGACAGACACACGGACGACGGACGGGCGAACATGTGTAAGTCGACTGTAAATTTTCTGAAACAGATTTCCACTGTATCCAAGTGTATATACCCTCATTAGCCATACGGCTGAGGGTATAAAAATTATGTTGACTTTCATATTAACATAGTTTTTTCTTTATTCGAATCAAATGAAGTCAGCGAAATTAAACGTGGGGGCGTATACTCAATCTACTGTCTTACCATATATACAGTATTGTTCGAAACGTAAGCAACTTCTTCTTAGTAAGTAATCATGGTCTTTTATTAGCTTGTTAAATTGAATTATGAAAAGTACTTATTTTATTAACTATTGCATTATACAGTCGACACTATACAGTCGACTCCGCTTTACTGAAACGGAAAAAAATTGGATTTTTGAACAGAAAATAATTTCAGTTATCCGAACTCATCATAAGCGAAACATTTTTTACTTTTACGAATTTCAATAATCTCTATATCATAGCGAATTTGTATGTTTCGATTTTTTAAGAAAATAAACGACAGAAATTAAAACTAGTTAACATGTTCACTGCTTATGGGAATTTTATTATGAACTGTAAAACTTATGAACTTGTAACGAAATCCATCGTCTGCCTGTTGCAATCGTAAGACCTATCTTAAATACAACGTTTGATTTTAAGAACCTATAATATCGGCCGATTTAATGTCTTTTTAACAGCTGGCTAAGCTATAATACCCAATATGAGTTTTAAAAGAATATAATACTTCCTTGCAAAACTTGTCACCAGACCTCAATCCCATTGAGAATCTGTTCAGCATTTTAAAACGAAGGATTGGAACACGTCGCCTTAAAAACAGACAGGAACTAATGAACTGCTTAAAATCAGAGTAGGAAGCTATACCAACAACAATTCTAACAAATCTTATAGAATCAATCCCAAAAAGTTGTGCGGCAGTGATAAAAAATAACGGGTATCGTACGAAATATTGAAAGTTGCTTAGGTTTCGAACAGCTGCTTTGTGAGTTAATTTTGTTTTCATTTCTTTATTTTTTCTAAAGAAATATAATTTAAATTTGTTGTTATTTTCAGATTATAGACACATAGTAGAGTAGTAAATAAAATATATATTTTTTATAAATCAATTTAACGATATCATATAAGACCATGACTACGTACTAAGAAAAAGTTGCTTAGGTTTCGAACAATACTGTACGTCATACGCCTATTAGGGATTCGACATTTCATTGTATTGATAAAAATCGCTAAAATATTATGTAATCCTTGCAGTCACAGCTTGCTTTTAAGTAATTATCGAGACCACAATACAGAAATTGATAAAAAATCATGCTCTTGCAAGAATTCAGTAATGCAAGCAATAAAACTCGAGCACGTCGTTCCAGAACAACTGATCATTTAATAAAATTCAGTATTTTCAAATTCTCGTCGGAATTGTTGAATTTTTCTCTATGCAAAGATTATTTCTGATTTCTAATTAACGAAGTAGGCCCATTGGCTGCACCAGAATCGTAATCATTCCTTTTTTTGCAGGATAAATTAAAATTTCTCTACTTTGTTTTTTTAGAAGATGTCTTGTGATTTTACTCCTTGCAGATTCTCCCTTTTGGGGACTTGTGGAAAGTAAATATAGGTATACTCAGCATCGTTTAAGGCCTCTTAGAAAAAATTGTTAGGCAATCGATAGCTTAGGGCAACCACTTTTAGATTTGGTTGTGTTAAATTTCATGAAACAAATATGGCGCCGTAAGCATATTTGCTGTCGTTTCTCAATGGCTCCGACCTCTAAAATATTCTATGAATCTATAGTATAGTAGATTGTTTTGATTCATCCTTTTAATATCCTCCACCATAAGGAGAAGTGAATATTAAAATTTGTTATTTCGTTTGCAACACCTCGAAATATTTATTTCCGACCCCATGAAGTATTTGCCGATTTATGCATGTCCGACTGCCTGTCCGCCGTTTTGTTGAAATCACGGTACATCTTGCAATATTTATCATAGAGCTTTGAAATTTTGCACATACATTGTTACTACTATTAGGATATTTGGTATTTCATATGAAATAATCTGTAATTAGTACATTGAGTTCCCATTGGGTAGTAAACAGATATTATCGATAACGGGTTACTTAATAGAATAGGTCCATATCGTCTTCATAAATTCAAACGGACATAACTACAATAGCATGTTTTTAGTGCTGCAACCGGACGTAACTACACGTATGTAAAAAACTAAAGCTCACTATTTTGAAGATAGAAATTCGGAACATATATTAATGTTACTTCTTGATCTTAGGTATTGAAAATTACATATATTGGCCAATTTTTTACTGTAGCCCCTATATAGTGGTACCCAAAAATTATGTATTTTAAGGCTTTTCTTAATTTTTTTTTAATTAATCAGCTATAATTAGGTATTTCTCAATACTTGGCATTCTAGCCTCCATAAAGTACGCTGGGCAAAGTTCTATCGCTATTGCAGAAATATTGTATGTCTTTAGTGCACCATTTACATAAAATCGGTCGAAAGTGTGTATGGAAGCTATATCTAAATCTGAACCGATTTTCACGAAACTTAACACACATCACTTTAAACTCAATCCAATACGCTATGCAAAATTTCGCGCAAATCGAAAGAAATGTAGGGGCGTTAATGCATCATTTAACCTTTTCAGTGTTTTTGTCGAGTATATTCGACATTTAAAATTACTCTCTTCCTTTGCAAATTTTCGGTTATCCTATGTACCGTTACAATTGATGTTTTTGTTTTTGCTGAAAGACAGACAAAACTGTCCGAGGGTTAAAATATAAATAGCTTTTTCTTCTAAACTCTGTGCCTTTATATGATGTAAAATACAAACTTTTAGATTTTTATTCCGACAAAAATTATTTTGACACTGAAAGGGTTAAATAAAATCGGCCTATTTCAACAAAACTCAACACACGTCACTCTAGTCCAATGTGGTACGCTGTATAAATTTTAGTCTCAGTCAGATAATAATTAGTCATTTTGTTGTACTATAATTGTGTTGTAGTTACGTCCTTTTGTTTCAGAAAATATGTCAGTAGGACGTAACTGACATAAAACTTTTAAAAACCAAAAGAAATTATTATTTTTTTTAAATATATCAGTAGCGCAGTTAAAAATTGAAAAAAAATCTGGCCATACCCCATTTTCATGACATAGTTCGCCATTTTTAATGTCCCGTGGAGGGTAAATAATGTTCATCTGTTCGTCCACATCCAATATTGACGTTAAATGTTGAGCTTCTAGTCAGAATTTGTAAATTTGTGGTTTTTATATGGGACCTATGTCAAAGTATTGGCAAATATATAAAATTCTGCCTCCTTTAATCATTCGATGACTTAAAAATGCGGGAACTTTATACGGTGGCTATGTCAAAACATGGACCTGTATTGGCAATTTTGTTCAAATAAATTTTGCACCCACCTAAAATTCAAATTACAGACACTACTGGATATATGCAGGCAATTTCCTGGAACAAGTCTCTAATGAGTCGATGTAGACATGGGTGTCCGTCCGTCTGTCCATTATAATTTGTAAACACGATACAGACCACAGCTATGGACCAATCTTCACGAAATTTTGCATGTAGGATAGGTACTGTCCAATGAAGACACCTAATATTTAGGGTATGAAATGGCCCAAATATTTAATTTTTTGTCAATTTTTCTGGTCGCACCAGAGGCCGCAACTATAGCCCATACATCGCGAAATGTACGATGTATGTACATAGAAAAAGGAGCGGGCCAAATAATAAGAATGCTTGTTTTATTAAAGATCGGCCAATGGGATGAAGTGGACCGAAAACATATTTTTTTCGAGGTGATCTATAGGCCACAATTGAAAGCCGAAAATCACAACACAACTTTGAAGGCAATCTCGGCAAGTATTAGTAAGAGTCAAGAGGATGCAAATATCGCGAAATATTGCTCAAGCTCAGAATGTAGTACGAAATAAGGTTAGATTTTCGTGGTAGTTGTGTAGAGTATCATATGGTCGGCCCCCTACGACTAAACTGCTCCGCTCACTGGTTTTTGAATGCTTTTATTTGTCTTACAAGAACTCAGTATTCCAAATTATAGTCACTTCGGTGGGAAAATGAGGCTAAAATCCGTAAATGTCGAAAATGAGATGAGGTTATCCCAATGGAAATGATTTCTAGGAATTCGTTTATTTTTTAAGAATTGGGTTTGAAAGCTTAAATAGGCTGGGAAGTGACACAGGAAATTTTCCAACACTTCTCTGTCTTCTACACGCGCCTTAAACCAATTGCTTCTCTCGCATTCAGTCTTGTGTAAGTTGGCCTGCTGCTGTAATGCCCTGTGAAAATGCATGTCAGTCTGCAAATATCCTTTTTGATTAACATTAGGATTTGCTTCGTCGCATCCACATTTAGGTCTCCTACATTTTTGTGATTTTACCAGTCTCCACGACATTACATAGACGCCTTTCACTAAAAAGTATGGCTTTATTTACGTCTAATGTAGGCTGGTCGATTGCACTTCAGGATAGTGTATTTGCTATGTAGTTTTCTATTACTCCTATGTGACTTGGAACCCATATGAGTCCAGGCGGCGAGAAATTATTCATGGTTTTTATAAATTCTAATACAGTTGGATCAAGTGTGAAAGGTTTGTTCACTGTTTTCTTCGACCGTAATGGCGTGGTGAGTCATGTCTTATTCTCACAAGGTGGTGTGATTAAAGAAGTGGCGCAATGGATCCCATATGTGAATTTACCGTTGATTTTGTGAAAATCGGTGCCTAATTTACTTAATATGAGTTTTAAACAATTCCAAATGTTGACTCTCTGTGTGTCAAAGGGGTGGAACAATAGGCAACA
Organism: Musca vetustissima; assembly: GCF_032173495.1. Classification (NCBI taxonomy): domain Eukaryota; kingdom Metazoa; phylum Arthropoda; class Insecta; order Diptera; family Muscidae; genus Musca; species Musca vetustissima. The sequence goes on along the minus strand of NW_026881345.1, from coordinate 11,016 downwards.
TTACAGAACATTATATTGGTTTTGATTTGCAAAGATTTAATTAAAACGGTTACTCCATTGGAGAATTATCTTACACACCATCCACTTCAAGCGATTTTTTTTACAAATAGACCTTGAGTCTTAAAACCATAACGAAATGTATAACCAAAATATGAATTTCGTTATTACCTTTGAAGTAAAATCTAAATATTTAACAAATATTTTTTTGTCGGTCGTCATATACTTTCATCAATTTAAAACATATATTAAAAAAAAGTTCAACTGCAAATTAATTACTATACAATTTATTATTATAATTTCAAATTTATCATGCATTCATTTTATTTCAAATTTATCATGCATAAATTTATCGTAACACATAGAATTTCACATAATTTCCCTAAAATTATTTCAACAATTTTAATGAGTTAGAAATTTATTGAACAATATAATTTAGATGGATGTTTGTTGCAAATTAAATTAATTAGATTTAAATGATGCAAAAGTTACGGTTTTAATTTTCTACACATTAATTTAACCACAATTGACAAAACTAAACCACAATTATCAAATATGCAAATGAGCATTGAGTGTGGTGGTGGTGCGGTGCGGTGATACCTGGTGGTGGACCACCATTCACATTGCATAGCAACTTTGGAGTTGGTAATATTTTATGTCCAAAAAAGTTAGTAATAGAAAAATTACACAAAAATCTTCCATAACAATTTAAAGGCTATTTCGAGAAATATGTAATAATGTGACATCGTCCTTGGTGTTGTTTCTCCCCCAAAGGTGTTTATTTTATTCATGTTATGCATTTCTTGTCTTATTTTTTTTTGGTATTTATGATATGAAATTCCTTTTGCAAATACTTTTATGATTTTGAATATATTTATATATGCTCACATATTTTTTGTATTGTAGGTTAGATGTCGAACTTCTATATATTTTATTATTCAAGGTTTACGATACAATAAAATATCACCAAAGAAAAAGAAGAAGATCGAGAACGACAAAATTCCAAACACCAACAACAAAAATACAACGAATATATTCTGCCATCATTTTTACGATACATGAATGCATGAAATAAATTTTATTGCCTGTCAATTGTTAGCCAACTTGGTGGTGCTGTTATGCCATCTTTTTATAGAGAAGAATTTTTAATATGCCATACTTTTATAAATATACGACGCTGTATATCGTCGTCCTTGCTTTAGCAGGTAGTAGTAAGTAAAGAGTATTTGAGGAATTTTTCGTTAACATTACATGCAGGGGTGGTTGCTTATGGTCGAGTGACTATATAATGGGGTTATTTGGAAATTATATGTGGAAATGTAAGAAATTGTTTTCAAAATTTACCAATGATAATTAAAAACCTGTCAAGAAGAGGAAAAAAGATAAATGTGGGAAGATGGTCAGATATGGAAACAAAAGAACTACACATTCAGTAGAAGATGCCATATAAGCCAAGGCCTAAAACCGCACACAGGTTTTTCGGTAGGGCTTTTTCATTATGAGTTTTTTTTTATTCTTGTTCACATTGCTGATATTTTAATCCGAACCGATTTCAATAAAATATGATAGACGCCATATCTTAATCCTTGGGCCAAAATTCATCCAAATCGGGTCATAAATGTTCACAAAAAACTTGGACGGACGGACAGACGAAGATAAATCGATTCAGAAGGTGATTTTATGCATATTATCAAAAGGAACCATAGATCTATCTAAACATATGCACAAAGACATAATACACTGTACCACGGTCTGGTGAAAAGATTGTCCTGTGCGTAGCTCTTACAGTTTGAAAGACCATGTTTCGAAATGTTGTCTTCCACTTGATATTTCCATCAAATTCGTGGTCTTCCCCTTCTGCGTGAATCATCAGTAGGCTCGTTTTTATATGCCTTTTGAGCTGGGGCATGGGGGTGGTTCATTCGAGACCGATATTCACCGTTGACGCAGATAGTTCCGTAGATCTTTCGGAGAATTTTTCTCTCAGACACTCTAAAAGCTGTCTCATAAGCTTGAGTGAATACCCATGCTTCACATCCATATAGCAGCACGGGTAGTATCAGCGTCTTGTAGAGTGTGGGTTTGGTCTGGCGAGAGGTGGCCTTGTTTCTGAACTGCTTACTTAGACCATAGTAGCATCTATTGGCCAATACTATTCTTCTCCGAATTTCAAAACTGATATCATTAACTTTATTTATGGCCGTGCCGATAATAAAATCGATAAAATCGTTCACTAGTTACCGAGTCTACTGGACGTCTTGCGTGTTGATACCATCTGTTTGGTCGTCTCGCCATTTATTGCTAGTCCCACTATGGCAGCTTTTTCTAAATTCTAAATTCCCATTACATCGATGTCATCGGCATAGGCGAGTAACATATTTTGTTTGCTGTACAAAGTGCCATTTCTGTTCACCATTGCGTCTTGTATGACCTTTTCCAGAATGATGTTAAAAAGATCACACGACAAACTGTCATCTTGTGTGAATCCTCGTTCGGTATTGGAAGGCTCTGATAGGTCATTTCCGACTTTAACTGCTGACTTTATGCCAGTAAATGTTATCCTGCATAGCTGTATTAATTCTGCAGGAATACCAAATATAGACATGGCTTTAAACACCTCTAAACGGATAGGGCTGTCGAATGCGGCATTATAGTCGGCAAATATCTGCAATGTGTCGATGTGTTTCTCATGGGTCTTTTCCTGGATTTAGCGCTGAGTGAAAATCTAGTCAATGAGGGATTTGCCGGGTCTGAAGCCGCATTGGTGTGGTCCAATATTGTCATTGACTATTGGCTTCACTCGTTTACACGCTGGATAGTACTTTATATGCAATGGGAAGGAGACTTATTCCTCTATAGTTGAAACATATCGTCATGCCTCCTTTTTTGTGCACTGGACACAGAATGCTGAGGTTCCAATCATTGGGCATGCATTCCTTTAGCCAAATTGTAATAATCAACTGGTGCATGCTCCTTACCAGCATCTGACCACCAGTCTTGAATAGTTCGGCTGTAACACAGCGGCAACTGCTGTTTTATTATTCTCCAGCCGATTAAAAGTCATTTTGACCTCATCTTAGCTAGGTGATACACACTCTACAACGACATCTGTTATTGGTTCTGGGAAAACTTCTTCACCACCACTATTTGATACCAGAAGCTATTCAAAATGCTCCCTCCAGATCTTCAACACGCTATCTGTATCTGTCACCAGCTTTCCTTCCTCTTCTCTACAGAAGGATGCGTCTGCACTAAAGCCTCCTGTACATCTCGATTTGCTCCCGATCACGTTCTTCTTTCTTTCTTGTTTTTTTTTCTGAAAATACGTTATTCATCTCTCCCTTTCTCCCGATTATTCTCTTTACCATTACGTATTGCTACCGTCTGCAAGGTTGTCATATACGCTGCGTTTCTCACATTAGCAGCATTGCGACACTCCTGATCATACCACGGATTTCCTGATGGTGATCTTTGGTACCCAACTGTTATTTTTGTTGCAGTTTTTGGGGAGTAGACATTTCTTCGGCATTGTGCTTCTATAGTCATATCGGGACAAGAAGTGCAGGCTTAAGCAGGTGGGTAGGTTGAGCGGAGTAGGTTTCCTGTTGTGTTTGCAGCTTTTGTACGTAGAGTCCACGTGTTGGGTTAGATCTCACCTTTGCTGCAACATTAAGACGAGTGCGAACTTTGGCTGCCATAATGTAATGGTGCGAATCGATATTCGTTCTTCGTATCGACCGAACGTCCAAAACACTGGATAAATGCCTTCCGTCTATCACGACATGATCAATTTGATTTCTCGTTGCTTCATCTGAAAAAATCCAGGTGGCCTTCTGTATATCGATATGCTAGACTCTAATGCTACTAACTACCATGTTTTGTGCTGCCCCGAAGCCAATCTACCTCATGGCGTGTTTCTTCAATCAGGCTAAATTTTCCAAGGCCGGGCCACAAATATTTTCCCTTCTGATTTTTACATTAAAAACATTTTAATGTCTTGGCCAGGGCAATGGTCATATGCAGTTTCTAGGCTCTCGTAAAATATGTCTTTGGTCTGTTCATCTTTGTCTTCCGTCGGAGCATGGGTGCAAATAAGACTGATGTAGAAGAACATTGATTTTATACGGATTATAGCAATTCGCTCATCTTCTGGAGTGACGAGTATTTTATTCTCCTGTTTACCATTAATCCGTAGTCAAATTCATGTCTGGTTTTATGGCAGCTATAATGCAGTGCGTAATCGTCTGTAAGGCAATAATATCGGCTTTGTACTACTTGAGTACATCCGCCAAAGCGAAAACTGCGCCTGTTCTGTGCAACGTGCGCGCATTCCAAGTGCAGATTCGCAGATCGTGGTCCTTCATTCTTTGTTTTTTCATAATAGGATGGGTTTTCCGAATGTGGGCACATATTCAACGGGTGATGTAAAAAGCTACCCCAGGTGACACCGCGGGGGCTCAGTCTCCACAATTGAGATGAAAGAGGGACCAAGATAAGCCTGGACTTCGCCATGTTAAAGCCAATCAGAGCCGTTGCTTGGTATCTATCATCCCCTCCAAAACGAAAACTGGCAACTAGCCCGTCGCCTCAACCAATTTTTTTAAAGTTCTTATGGTTGAACTCGCGGAACATATCAGCTCACTATTTCAACGGACGATGAAAATAGTTAGCCCTGGTGAGATCGCGGGGAGGTCAGTGTCCACAATTGAGATGAATGAGGGACCAAGATAAGCCTGGGCTTTGCCATGTTAAAACCAATCAGAGCCGTTGCTTGGTATTTATCATCCTTTACGACACCCTCGTTTTATACCCTCAGATAATAATACGCAAAAAATGTGCCTCATCGAAATATTGGTTTTAAACCCATGTGTCTTTGGACCATATCCGTTTGAGACACTTAAGAGTCGATTGTATGTCTGTTTGTGTATATGTCTGGCTGGCTGGCTGGTGCGCACGATAACTCTGGAAGGGAGTAACGGATTTCATTCTAACTTTCCACAACGTAATATTTATTCCAAACTTAAATCAAGTTCGAAGTTGCGGAATATCGGCCCATTTCTTCTAATACCTGCCCACAAAGGAACACTATTTTAAATTTTTATTTAAGCGAATGGAAAGTTCCCTTTGATCCAAACTTTACATATCGTAATAATTTTACCAAACCTAGATCATGTCAGAAGATTGGATCCATCAGGGCACTCCTTCTGGTATCTGCGTCACAAAGTGTCAATATTTTCTACATTTTTCTTAATTCAATATCAAACGAATGGAATGTCCGATGTAATCCAAACTTTGCAAATCGGTTCCTTTTCTCAAAGTACTAAATTAAAAAAAAATTGTCACCGAAAATTATAGGTGTGTTCCTTGACCATAACTGGAACCTCATGGAACATTTCAAAGCGATTAGCGCTATAGTTCCGCCCTCTAGTGTGGTAATGGGTTACTAAATAACATCTGAGTACGTGAGCACCTGTAAATATTTAAGTGTTACTCCATATGACAATAAAATTGGTATCATGATATACTATCAACTTCTCGGGTCTATGTCATTTTGGGGTAAATCTATACGCTATAAAATGCAAATTTTGTAATTTTTCACACAAAAGTCAGGGTCCATTTGACCCGCTAAATGGGCCATAATTGCGGCCTTTAAAGCGACCAGAAAATCAGACAAAATAAAGTTTTTGGTCCATTTCATCCCCTAAATATTAAGCGACCTTTACCAAAACCAATAGTGGTCTTCATTGGCTAGAACCCATCCTGCATGCAAAATTTCGCGAAGATTGGTTCATAACTATAACTACAAACTCTTGGGGTTGCACAAAGCTATTTATACCCTGACAACATAGTTGTGTAGGGTATAAATAGCCCGCCTCAATGTGTCTTTTTTGTAGGCCCTAAACACACATTCCAACCAAAATTGCTCCATATTCGAATTTATATCATTATCAATATCGATTTATCTTTAATTATAGTCTTCATGTAGAGGTCCGGTCCCATATGCGCATTTCCCAAACGAAATGGCTCTTTGTGGGTAAACAAATTCTGCACAGAACATTTTCAAAGTGGGTCTATGTTTTAAAGTGCTGAAACACACATATATGGCGGAGGAATACTAACCTATGTGGACTTTCATATACATTGCTAACATAGTGTTTATTAGTTAGTCCTTTTTTGTTTAATTCAAGTTCTTTAAAACATTTATTTTCTTTTTAATTACATATTACAAATCAGAACCACATTTATCGAAAATTACCAACCATCCAGACATCTTAATATCATCAAATATATGTAGTAGTTAACCCATATGGTCTGAAAGATGCTGATAAGACAAATAGCCCAACACATATGCATGAAAATCATGGGATCTGATTGTAATGCATCATGGCATTACAGATGCTTTGTTAAAGTCATTTGTAATGCTCTGCCTACATCGAGAAATTCTCATAGCTGTCTATGTCTCAATAAGCCAACACTCAAGTCTAGTCATAAATATAAAATGTTCCATTGGCTTAGAGAGCCGACAGACATACAGACAGACAAATAGACCATAACACAACAAATATGTGTATGTGTTTTCTTCATTGCCACAAAAAATCTGTGCTTCGTAGAAAGGGCTATCTGTTGTGTATTGTAAAGAACACCAGCCGAATAGCAGCAAACCAACAACATAATGACAGTTATCGACAGTTCAAAGAAATAATAAACGCAATTCGTCGAAGATTGATAATGTCGATAGAAATGGATATCATCCATCATATTTCCTTTCAATGTACTAGATGTTGCCAGGCCAATTGTCGACAAGGCAATGTTGGCTGCAAAATTTCTATAATTTGATTAAAAAATATAAACTATGGAATGTGCATGTGTATGGGTTTATGCGTTCTTGTTTTATATACATGCATACATACATTTATTCTTATTTTTATTATTAAATATTTATTCGTATCGGTGTCGATGATGTTTGTTCGATGGTTGATGGTGTGTGTGTCTGTGCGTGTTTATTTTCCATTGCATTGTTTCCCGTTGTGTGTTTATGTTTGTTGGTGTGTGTGTGCGAAAACAAATGCATGTATGTGGGCGTTTTTCAGTTTCATTGTGTGATTGTGTGTGTGTGCGTGCGATTTCTGTTTTCTGAAACAACAAATTAATATTCACAATTGGTTGATGTGTATTTTTTGGGCCGCCACCACCATTTGTAGGCAAATATTTTCTTAGGCAGTGATCCGTATTCGATTGGAGATTTTTATTTTTTTATGTTTATGTTTTCAATTCATCATCAATAAATAACAACGGCAACGACACATCAAACACACCCAGCAACAAGAAGCAACCCTTCTGATAGCAAGTGAGGTTCTTTTAAATATTTATTGCAAAAATATATTTTTTTAAATTGTATTTTTTTATTTCGCTTCTGTTCGGCAGTTTTTTCTTTACTACTGGTGAAGCAGTTAAGTCATTTGCTGTTTTTATTGCTTTGATTTTTTATGGATTGTCGAATATTTATTACTGCCTTTAAATTCTGCCAAACATCATTTTGCCAATGTTATAGATGTGTATAACAAACAACAATTGGACTTTTTCAAAAATACATTTATTAAAATTTATATTGTGAAACACATTGATTACGAGTCATCTGCATATAGATAGGGTGTTTATAGTGAAATTGGACAGATTGTTGATGCAAAAATATAAATGTTGTAGATGTAGAGTTTCTGTGTCCAACCAGGGAGTGTATTTTATGCAATTTTCATTAAGTAAATGAAAGTGTGTTCCTTGAGATGGAAGAAAAATGGAATAGGATATTCTCTAGAGTCAGCTAATAAAATGATGTGACCCTTTATGCCTAGAAGGGGTCCAAATCTTCGGCTTGTTACATATATGGAGCTACCAGCTCAACAATCACCTTTTTGTTGTTGGTGGAAAGGTGTTCCAATAGGTGTCAGATCATTATCTTGTGAATTATAGTACATTGGATGTATGGGGTTAGGAGTCAGATTAAAAATTTCAAATAGTACTGTCATTATGGTTAGACTATCCCGAAATATGCAGAAAGTTAATTTTCACATATATTTCAACGTCTACAACGACCTAAGGAAAATTTTATAATACAGAAAAATCTTTAGCATCTCTCAAAAGATGTTTTAGACTGACTTAACAAACCCTGCTCCTCAACTGATTAGTCTTAAGCACTCAGTGGTCACTTTTACACAACAGGAGGTGGTTTCAACAAGGTCACAACATAATTACTCCCTTTTCTGGCCAATGAAGAGCCCTATTGTTTTTGGTTAATATTTATCGGTTGGAATTATTTTTATCTGTTTTCTGGTCGCTCTAGAGTCTATAATTATGAACAGAGCCTCTTGAAATTTTACACAGAGAGAAGGTCTGGCCAAATAATAAGCAAAACAATTTTGATAATCGGTTAATATTTAGTTGGTTAAAAGGACCCAGACTTTTATGTGAAAAATTACAAAATTTGCATTCCATGAAGGAAATACACCCGAGAAGTTGATAGTATATCCAAGAGGGGTGGTTGACCTCCGATCATTGGTTTTTTGCTTAAACAATTTCCCTACTGTGTCTATATAGCGAACTAAATTTTCGGTTCCAATGAATGTGTTATAATCGTGATCGACGGCCCAAACTCCCAAAATTTTTGGGAGTTTGTGAACGATTTTCAACTAAATTGCCTGTAATATTTTATTCTGTATTCTTTTTGAGTAGAAACTTTCGATACACAAATGATCAATATTGGCCCAACATTCAAGGTAGCCATATCAGGGTACACTCCTTTATTATGTATTCTTTTTTTTGAATTTTGGGAATCTTTCTTAAAAATTTATCAATATCGATTTAAAATAAGGTATACAGTCGACTCCGCTTTACTGAAACATAAACAAATCTGGGTGTTTGTTTAAGTTTTCCTATGTTTTCACATAAGCTGAGTTCGGTTAACTGAAAATAATTTCAGTTATTCGAACATATCGTAAGCGAATTTTTTTCCAGTTTTAGAAATTTCATTAACACATATCTTATATCGAATTCGTAGGTTTCGAATTGACATGTTCACTGCTTAAGGGATTTTTATTATGAACTGTCTTTTTTATGGGTATTATTAAAATGGCGGTTTGCAACGAATCTTACTTATTATGTGGTCCATAATATAATATTTATGATAGATTGATTGATTTTAAAAAGGGAAAATATCAGTCCATGTTTTTGAAAAGGTTTAATACTAGCCGATTTAAGTCTTTTTAATAGCTGACTCGCCTCCAATATGGGGTTGTGAATGAGTAACATACATAAGATTTACTTTGTTCCTATTTAAATGTTGGTTAATATCTTGAAGAATTTAAATAATAATTGGACGACCCCCTCAAAATTTTTTGTTTTTAATTATATGGACATCGTTTTGACATTTCCCCTATGAACGGAATATTCTGTAACATATTTTGGTACATCTTTGTTACTTGTATATAAAATATAGAAATGCGGAACCGAGTTTTTTTTCGAATTTTCCAAATGTTATTAACGTTACCGAACGAAGTTTACATTCTTCGACATCAAATTTATATATACTTGACACACACGTTCCATACATCGGAAAAATCATTAATTGCAGAAAAATATCTGTTAGGGTGGGCTTTGAATATGTATATTCCTCAATGCAAAATATTCTGTCATTATCTTTCACTCTCATGATTTTCAGTTATACGGAGTGATTTAAAAGGAAATTTCATTATCTTACTTCAAAGGCTATTTCACTTATCCGATATTTTCAGTTATGCGAAGTTTCCCTTATACGAAGTAAATTGTGGGCGATTAACCTTAAATGTAATGGTGCAGGAAATCAATTTCACTTATTCGATATTTTTCAGTTAAGCGACTTACAGTAAAGCGGAGTCGACTGTAGTCCATATATAAGGGTGTCCCCCATTTTGAGTATTTTCATGTCACCTTTTGAAACCAAAGGCGAATAATCAGTTATGGTTCAAAGAGATTCGTCCCACAACGTTAGGTCGAAATATATGCTGGATATATATTTCTGAATAGAATAAAATTCTATGTCATGTGATGTCAAGAAAACAGTTAAACACATGCTTCGAACTGCCTTGGGCGATGGTCAATTTACTCGAACATCACGACCGCTTTTGAATGAAATCCTCGAGATTTTTTTAAACGATCTTCGGCCATGATTGAATTATTTAAAACAGGTTTTCGTAGTGCTATAGTAGTCATGCAGAGTGATAATATTCTCCAATGCGCTCTAGTCCTGAACACGTCGCTGATATTGAAAATTTAAGTCCACGTTTAAAAGGAACGGGATGGATAACGTCTAATATTAATTAGACGGTGAGTAAGAGCAAGCTCGATAGTGGGGTTGATTACTGATGTCTGTGAGAAAATAAAGACTTTGCATATCGACGCCTCCGAACCATAGTATGCTAAGTCGACTAAGCATGTTTTAAAGTTCTTTACGTTTTTAGATACTACGGTCCTTAATTTAAATTCACTGAAATTTTGGTAATCATCGACCAATCCAAACCAAAGTTATAAACAAAAAAGGAATTAGCATGATGCGTACGATTAAAGAAACTTCCATACTTTGAGAGCTTCTACTGAAAAACTCACTTTTCAGACTTAGCATACTATGGTTCGGAGGCGTCGATATGTTCAATGGTATTCTGTAGGTCCCTATGCCCCAACTGAACCATCTTTCTTATTATTGTCTTATAACGCACAACTCAAGATAAACTCACTGGACCAAATATCTCCGAGTGGATGAAGTACTGCTCCTTTAATCTAACAATATACACCAGGATGTACGACTGATTAATTTGCACGATCTTCCATATTAAATATTAAAAAATCATAAATAAGATGTGATGTTTTTTTCTCAGAGTCTTCAAACTCGATTGTCTATATAACTAATTGGTATTTTATGTTACATTTTTCATGATCCATTTCAAGCTTCTTCTATTCCATTGGAGGACTCAATTCACAAATTAAATCCCT
>NW_026881344.1:0-10746 GCF_032173495.1 Musca vetustissima | reverse complement strand
TATTCAAGTATTTCCTTGGAGTTTAACATGTACGAACAGCGCCTTCCTGTTTGACAATTGGGTGTGTGTGTGCTTGTGTTACCTGAATGATCTCATTGTAATATTTGTGAAGAAAAAAACCAAACAAAACCTTGTGCCATTGCTTAATTTTTTGCTGAAACGATTGCGTTTTTATGTTGAGTATAACCTCCTGCATAGTATGGAGGGAACATTAAATCTCTTATTTATTTTGCCAAAGATCCCATTAAGTATATTCAGTCGAATTCTAATAACTCGCAACCCCATAAGATGTATTTTCTTAAGGTAGGGACAATAGTATTAAAGAGGTTAATTATAATTAATTCCATAACTCAACGTCCCCAAAAATCGATGTTTTGTTGATCGCCGAAACTCCCACTGTTAAAAACCGCAGAGAATCATGGAAATGTCTTAATATCTATTTCATTTTATTATTATTTTTTATTGAAACTTTTCCGTAAGAATGTCTTTTACTCCCACTTTGCTCGGAATGTCAAATTCCAAAGATCCTTCCATTTTAAGTATATGTTGTCTTTGGCAATATTACTGATATAAATGTGAGGCATATTTTGTGTAATACGATAACACTGAGTCGACTCTCTCAAGGGGTGTTTTCGGTCCCATTTTCCCAAAATGATGGCAAACTAATTTAATACGGGGTTATCACAGGTCAGAGTATTCTACAAACATTTTGGCCATAAACAATAGTCTATATATTCGGTATATATATTATATATACCGATTTCTCTTATAATAAAATTTGATGGAAAATATTTTTTTCCTTTATACAATCTTTCTAAAAGGACTTCTAGTGGGAAAAATTGGTATAAACTGCGAATAAAATCGGAATTAACCGTAAGCTGAGTTTTCATATTTTTAACAATTTTAACTTTTAGGAGCATTTTGTCTTTGTGGCGTAAATTTTTGTAGAATATTCTGACCTGCTGTAACCCCGTTTTAAATGAGCGTCGACTGACGGTTAATGTATTAAAAAAAATATTCCTCACATTTATATCAGTAATATTGCCAAAAAAACCTTAATCCTTAATCTGAATATATTCAAATGTCCTGGAAATGGGAAATATCGTCATGCCCTCTCATGTGTCATCTATTTTCAGCCGCTCTATCATAATTTTTTTTGAAATTTTCCGATAATAAAAAAAATTAAATTTGTTGCACATTGTAATTAAAAGTCTTCTTTAGGACGGCGGAAACGATTTCCGACCACTGGTATAAACTAGGATTATTTATGTCGCACAAAAATTAATAAAATGACAGACCTATAAAATTTAATTTAAATTTCCGTATTTTTGACCACAAAACAAGTTAGAAAATAAGGAAGAAGGAAGATATTGATTATTTCTTACGATAGCTATGTACAGGGTGAGATTAAACCAGTAAGGAAAGTAGTAAAGACGGACTGGGCCGACTATATGAATCCCTTCACCACTTTGGGTATATTGTACATATGTATCCTAACAATTGCATGTCTATGTTCCCTCTTTCTCCAACCTATCCTAACTTTAATTTCATTCGAGCAGATTTAGAGCCGCCTGCGTAACATGGGGAAAATTTATGGAAAACGATTTATAGCAAAATAGATACACGCTATTCGGTACGCCGCGTTGCTAAAAATATAATCTATATGTGGGAGCTATTTCTAAATCTGCACCGATTTTCACGAAAATTAACACACATCTCTCTAGACTTAATTTAGTACGTATGCCAAATTTTGTGCAAATCGAAGAATATAAAGGGACTTTGGTGCACTATTTACCTAAAATCGTACGAAAATATATATGAGAGCTATATCTAAATCTCAACCAATTTTCACTAAAATTAACACACATCGTTCTAGACTTAATTCAGTACGCTATGCCAAATTTCGTGCAATTCGAAGTATATATCGAGACATTGGTACACCATTTACCTTAAATCGGACGAAAATATATATGGGAGCTATATCCAAATCTGAACCGATTTTCACGAAACTTAACACACATCATTCTAGACCTAATTTATTAATCTGTGCCAAATTTCGTGCAAATCGAAGTATATATATATAGAGACTTTGGTACACCATTTACCTTAATTCGGACGAAAATATATATGGGAGCTATATCCAAATCTGAACCGATTTTCACGAAACTTTGCACACATCATTCTAGACCTAATTCATTACTCTGTACCAAATTTGGTGCAAATCGAAAGATATATACAGACCGTTTACATTAAATCGGATGAAAATATATATGGGAGCTATATCTAAATCTGAACCGATTTTTCCCAATTTCAATAGGGTTCGTCCTTGGGCCGAATAAGTGACCTATGCCAAATTTCATCCAATTCGGATTATAAATGCAACCTATACTTTGTTTACAATTTTACATCGACAGACAGACGGACGGACATGCATAAATCGACTCAGAAAGTGATACTATGCATATTCTCAAAAGGAACCATGTGTCTGTCTCGTTTCCTTTTGCCTGTTACAAACATAATACCCTGTACCACAGAGTGGTGAAGGGTATAATTAATAATGAGATCAGGCGGGTTTTTTGCAATACCATTTGACTTTTATTTTTGCAAAATAGTCAGAGTTTTGTTTACAAATGCCTTGTTAACCTCGAAGTGAGGCACCTGCGAAATTCTTATGCAATTTTTTGGTTGGTTAGCTAAGTATTTCGTTTTGTTACAAAATACATTTGGTTATAGAAGGTTTTTTATAATGAAGCTATTAATAGCTTCTGGCGAGAATATTCCCAACAAAAAACTAAGGGAACTGATGAGGATTAGTGGTGAGTTGCGAAACTATAGTCTTCCCTTAGTGGACAATACCATCTTTTCCCCAGTAATAAATAGTTGTTTTTAAAAAAACAACAAACTGGGATTCAGAATAATATTTTATATGTGTATAAGATGTATACACAGATGTATATGTATGTCAATCATGATTTGTACTTCCAAAAACACAATATATATTTTTATTTTCATATAAAATGCATTATAAATTAACAATTATTGTAATTTAAAAAAATAAATATAAACCAGTGAGCGGAGCAGTATAGTCGGACGGGGCCGACCATACGATACCCTACACAACTACCACGAACTCTAACTTTCTGAGGATGTTTATTCTGAGTCTGAGTAGTATTTCGTGATATTTGCCCCCTGTTGTCCGATTAGAGGTCAACAACACCTCTTTCTTACTTTTTTCGAATATTCAGTACAGTCCTTCTAATTACTTGTCCAGATTACCTTCACGGTGGGTTGTGTTGTGATTTTCGGATTATACTCTACTCGAAAACACACAAAAAATTATGTTTTCCGTCCATTTCATCCCAAAATTGTATCCTGATCATCACCGAAAATTGTAGGCGTTGTTTTTGACTATAACTGGAACTTCATGAAAAATTTCAAAGCCATCAGCGCGATATTTCTCCCTCTAATGTGGTAATGGGTTACTAAAAAATATCTGAATACGTAAGCACCTGTAAATATTTGACTGTAACTCCCACATCTGAGTAGATACATCACTATATTTGGTATCAATTTAAAGGCCAACCACTCCTCTTGGATATGCTATCAACTCCTGGGGTCTACATCCTCCAGGAGTAAATATATATATGCCATAGAATACAAATTTTGCCATTTTTCACACAAAAGTCAGGGTCCATTTGACCCGCTAAATATTGACCGATCTTTATCAAAACATGCATGCTTATTCTCTGGCCCGATCCCCTTCTCCATGCAAAATGTCGCGGTGTTTGGGCCATAACTGCGGCCTCTGGAGCGACCAGAAAAACCGACAAAAATTTAGTATTTGGTCCATTTCATCCCCTAAATATTAACCGATCTTTTCCAAAAACAATAGGGGTCTTCATTGGCCAGAACCCATCCTACATGCAAAATTTCGTGAAGATTGGTCCATAACTGTGGCCTGTATCGTGTTTACAAATTATAATGGACAGACGGACGGACGGACGGACACACATGTCTAGATCGACTCCGCTAGTCGAGATATGACGATCGGTATACTTAAAGGTGGGTCTAGGACCAATATTTCGCGGCGTTACAAACATTTGGGGCTGCACAAAGCTATAATACCCTGACAACATAGTTGTGTAGGGTATAAAAATGCAATCAAATATAAAATATGCAATCAAAATTTAAATTTATCTCTTGACAGTTAATGTTTTTTTTTCCAAAAAAAAAAAAAACTTTTTATTACATTTCAATAAATAAATATTTCATAAACTATTTGCTCTGCTACATACGGAAAAATAATAGAAAAGAAAATTTGAAAATTATGACACAAAAATAGACAAGAAAATATACGGCTGGCTTTACTGCAGCAATTATACGTTATCATATCCTATTATTATGTTATCAAATATTGTTTTTGATTTATTTGTATATATTTCGAGAAAAAAACCACTACTACATACATAAATCAATACATGCATATAAATAGCCTAAATAAACAATAAAGATATGTGTACATGCTGGAGCGTTGTTTCCTTTTATAATTCATTTCACGCAATTCAATTTGGATGCACGGAAAAAAGAAAAAAAAGAAAATAACATTTCCTGTTTGCAAAATAAAGTAAAATAAATTGTAAAATATTCCGAAACACAATTCTGTATTAAAAATAAATTGTTAAAGTCCTTGACAAAAACAATATACATAATTTTAATAATTAATTTAACCTACATACCTACATTTGCAGTAAACACCCACAAAGATATGCCTGACATGAAATTGCTTGTTAAGCCATCTTGTTACTTGTCAAACATCATCCGCACATACATACATTTAATTTTCCCGGGAAATTGTTCGGCTGTGTTGTCTTAAATCACAGCATAGGGAGAATTTGTATTAAACTTCGTTTTTCAGTACTTACAACAATTAATTATTCTTGAAACCCCAACGCCAGCAACAACAACAACAACAGTAATAACAAGAAAAATCAGTCTGTAAACATAACTCATTAAAAGTTCATTTACAAAATGTTGGTGGTATATGGCATAAACATGGTGACGGAATATGCCTTTATTTGTATGCCAAAAGGGATAAGCGAACACACACAAAACACACACACACCATCAAACACACGTGTGTGTGTATGTATATTCTAAATTTATACAACCGCATATGTTAACAAATTCGCATCAGTACATATTTAACTACATATAATTAAAAGTTTTATGATTAAGGTTAGAACCTAACCAAGAACATAAATTGATGCCATATTTTCATAAATGTTCATTAAATGCTATTAACATTAATTGATCTTTATCAAAACTCAAATCATTACAAATTCCTATTTGGAACATTGACTTATCAAATAAGAAATTACATTAATTAACTACATATCATAAAGTTTGAAATTTTCAAAAATTATTGGCATACGTTTCTAATTGAAGGTTTCAATATAAATTCTCATAATTCATGAATATTGACATTAATTCTTGTTTATAGCCAGTAAATAAGGGAAAGGAAATAAATCGGATGGGGAAGATTATATGACATATGCTCCAAGGGGCGGGGGCGATAAAAAAACAATGTTTTATTTTAATATACATCATTTAAGTAGTATTGGCGGTTTATTCTGGATACCATTTGTATTTTGTTTTTGCACAATAGTCAGGCTGAATACCAGTTTGTTGTTTTTATCAAAAACAACTATTTATTAGCGGGGAATGTATGTATGTATTGTACGCCGAGATGTAAGGAAGGGGAGACTATACAGAGTTGCCCATATTCGACGGACCCATCTGGCAACGCCATAACTATTGACAGAGATGTCACATCGCTTAATGACATACTGCGTTTGAAGCGTCAGTCCAAGCAGATTTTTACCATGAACCAATACACGTCACGCGGGCGCTCTGAAATAGTAGAAATTTACATTCAACAGAAGAAGTCAATTGTGAAAACTCAACGTGCTTTTAAAACATTAAAAAATGTGAGAAGTGCGCCTTCTAAGAACACCATTAAGAGTTTATACGAAAAATTTTCGACTGGTAAGGCTCTTTCTAATCCGAAGAGGCCATATAAAACTCGACCAAGGCGATCAGCCGAGAATATCGCTGCCGTACGAGCCAATGTTGAGAGGTCCCCAAGAACATCCCAAAAACGCCGTTCTCAGCAGTTGGGCATGGCTCGGTCCACTTTACAACAGATTATTCGCATTGATTTGCATTTGTTCCCGTACAAAATTCAATTGACGCAAAGAATGTTGCCTGCGGACAAGCCTCGTCGATTGGAATGGGCCCAAAGAGTCATCGAAATGGCCGAAGATGATGAGCAATTTTGGAACAAAATTATCATGTGCGATGAAGCACATTTCACATTGAATGGGACCGTAAATAAGCAAAATTGCCGTTTTTACGCCACTGAAAATTCTCAGGAGATTCAAGAAGTGCCTCTTCATGACGAAAAAGTCACAGTTTGGTGCGGCGTTAGTGCGAAAACGGTCATTGGGCCGTTTTTCTTCCAAAATAAAAATGGCCATGCTGTTACCATCAATCAGGAGCGTTATCGCGATATGATGACCAATTTTGTGATGCCAATTATTCGTCGAAAGCGTATGAGGCAGTTCTGGTTTCGAAAAGACGGCGCTCCACCGCACACAAGTCGCATAACAATCAATTTTCTGAAGAATTTTTTTCCGGGATTGATTTGGACTGGCCACCGCGTTCGCCCGATTTGACGCCGCCTGACTTCTTCTTGTGGGGATATTTGAAGTCAAAGGTTTACGTTAACAAGCCAAGGACCGTAGAAGAGCTCAAGGACAACATTCGTAAAGAAATAGCCCCTATTCCGGCCGAAATGTTGGCAAAAACGATGGAAAATGCAGCAAAAAGGGCACAATACGTCATCAACGCCAGAGACAGCCATTTGAGAGATATCATATTCAAAAATTGATGTAAACAAATCTACTTGGAACAAATTAAATGATTAACATTGCCAACCGCCGAATTATTATTTTTTTCTTTGATTTTTTTTTGTTTAAAAAAACATGGGTCCGTCGAATATGGGCAAACCTGTAGTTTCGGATGACGCCACTGATCCCCATCAGTTCCCTTAGTTTTTTTGTTGGGATATACTTCCCAGAAGCTATTTATTGCTTCTATACCCAAAACCTTTCATACCCAAATGTCTCTTGTAACAAGGCGAAGTACTTAGCTGACCAACGAAATAAACTGCATGAGAATTTCGCTAGTGTCTCGCTTCGAAGTTAATAAGGAATTTGCAAGCAATACCATCATTTGTTCGCCTTAAGTTCGGTCGGGCCGAACTTTGGATACCCTCCACCATAGAAATACTGAAAATGTTTTTAAATGAAAATATAGGGAACGTACATATAACTACAATTCTACCAATCGATTGTTGTAAACCAAATAGAAATTTTCGGCAATTTCAATGGGAGTTTTCTCTAAATTTCAAAACCAGAAAATTTTGACATAGTAGAGTGAAACATGTGTATAAAATCCTGAAAATACTCCAATTTAGAGGGCAAATTTATATGAGGCATACTAAAGCGGGACCAATATTGACAACATTGTGTAGGAATTAGCGAATACTTGGTGTTTTCATTATATAAGAGGTTATGCCTAATTAAGGGCCGATATAGCTCAAGTTCCAAGCTAATAATTTAGTTTTGAATCCCAATACCGTGCATCACGCTAAATATTAAATATTTTATTTTATATAGGACCTGGGACCTGGGGCTAAATGCGGGTCGATTTAGTTCCTTCTCAAAACACACGTTCTAGTTTTTATGTCGATATCCTCCGATAGGAAAAATGATTACAACATATGGCTAAATCGACTAAATCGTTTTAGAATTCCATACCATGCAGGGTATGAACTGAAAATTTCGTCTGCAGAATATCTCCCATTCTATGATGGAATACAGCTATATGGGGATAACCCCAACACACGGAACAAATTAGCTAACTATTGTAATATAAACAAGTGAAAAAGCGTTAAGTTCGGCCGGGCCGAACTTTGGATACCCTCCACCATAGTTATGCTGACAGATACATGCAATATGAAAATATAGGGAACATACCAAAAAGTGGGCATATACCGATAATTCTACAAACCGATTTATGTAAACCATTATGTACAACAAATACAAACTTCAGCAATTTATATGGGGACCACCTCTAAAAAGGGGTGAATATTAATAATTTTTGGTGGGGTGATATGTTACCAAAAAACGCGCTCAAGAACCTCAAAATGTCGAAAATTGCGGGTACCCTTATATGGGGGCTACCCGAAAAAATTGACCTATATTTATAATTTTTAGTATAGAGATTTGCTACCCAATAATAACTCAAAGTACCGAATTTCAGCGAATTTGGTAAAAAAATGCTATCAAACCCCCCAAAATACCGCAAAATTGGGGGTACCCTTATATGGGGGCTATCCCAAAATATGGACCTATATTTAAAATTTTTTGTGGAAACATTAGGTACCCAATACGAACCCAATGTAGCAAATTTCAGCGAATTCGGTTGAAAAACGCGCTCAAGAACCCCAAAATACCGAAAATTTGGGGTACCCTTATATGGGAGCTATGCCTAAACGTGGACCGATATATCCCATCTTCGAACTTGCAGACAAAAGACGACTCTATGCAAAATTTTGGCGATCTATCTCAACTCGTTTAGACGCTAGAGTGATTACAACAGACGGACAGACGGACATGCTTAGATCGTCTTAGAATTTTACACTGATCAAGAATATATATACTTTATAGGGTCGGAAATGATTATTTCGATGAGTTACAAACGGAAAAACAAAATTATTATACCCTCCATACTATGGTGGAGGGTATAAAAAGGGTTTTTGGTAGGGATATTTGTTACCATATATGACTACAAAAACCAAATTCGGTTGAAAAACGCGCTTAAGAACCCCAAAATACCGAAAATTGGGGGGGGGGGGTACACTTATATGGGGGCTATCAGAAAAAGTGGACCTATATTTATAATTTATAGTTTAGATATTTGACACCATATAAGAACCCAATATACCAAATTTCAGCGAATTCGGTTGAAAAACGCGCTCAAGAACTCCAAAGTACCGAAAATTGGTGGGTATCCTTATATGGGGGCTATCCGGAAAAATTAACCTATATTTATAATATTGCCATTTTAATGGTAACTTCACAATGCCTCTCACATAGAAGTCCTGCTCTCTATTTGCAAAAAAAACTCTGGTAGACGATTTTCACACTCCTCTCTAGATACCAATATTTTATCATAAAAGATTAAAAAACTATCAACACTTCCCAACCAAGCTACCGAAGTTTCTGGCGAGCCACTCCAGATGTGTGTGGCCTAGCGTTGTCCTAGTGCAACACAACAATCTCCTGTTGGCCAATTGCTATCTTCAGAATTAAGCGTTTGGCCATATGGAAGCAAATCATAATAAATAATCCACTTTCAGTCCCACAAAATGCATAGCAGAACCTTCTTGGCCGTTAGTCCTGGTTTGGCCACCGTTTGAGGTGCTTCAAAGCTTTTTGACCAAGATCGTTTTCGCGCAGGATTATCGTATATTCTCCGGCCTAATGATTTCTTTTTCCCAACGAGGGATAGAAAAACTTCATTCAGCTGATGCTGGTGTTACCGGTACAGTTGTTAAGATTTGTAACAATATATTTATATTTGGAATATCGCACACCCACTTTCAAATATTTTTTATAAAATTGTTGGATTTCTTTAAAATCTTTACATTAACATTTTATAAATCTCGATAATGTTTTAACTATTTTTTTCATATTTACTATTAGTGCGTCCAAAAATGGGACAAATAATGTAGTTCTATAAAAATACTCGGAGTTCGAACTCATTACATTTGACCTGTTCTTTTGCATACCAATCCTTCTTCGGCACTGAAACTTCTACTTCTTGAAATAAATCCAAATAATATATCTTACCATTTTCCCATATTTTTTTTCCAACGCTTCTATTATCTCTTCTACGCAGTCATGCTATCAGCCCATCGTGATTCACAATATGAATTATTCGTTTGAAAGATTTATTTGCTTCTCGAAATATTCTACATAAAATATCAGAGCTTTTTGGATTTTCTAAAGAGTGAGCCAATGTCCAAAATTGTAAAAAATATACTTCGAATTTCTCGAATTTGCATTTAAATTTAAGGGGACCCCTCCATTCTCGGTATCAAAAAATTGTATTTAGTTTTTCGAATCTACACTAATTCAATAATATCCTTACAAAAATTCAATAAAATTGTCCGTATACGATTATTCTTTCAATATATCTTTGTCCGTAACATGTTCTATACGT
This sequence comes from Musca vetustissima, assembly GCF_032173495.1. Lineage (NCBI taxonomy): Eukaryota > Metazoa > Arthropoda > Insecta > Diptera > Muscidae > Musca > Musca vetustissima. Next base: position 396 of record NW_026881344.1, on the reverse strand, counting down.
TTTGAAATTTTTTTCATTCTCGATTTAAAGTCCTGAGTCCTTATCATCACATCTTTGTGGTACTCCTTTTGTTGTGGGTGGTGCAGCATTCATTACCATTTTTCCAATTTGTAAGAGGGTGTGACAGAAATTATTTTGAAAATAAGATGTCGACATTACAAAAAACTCCTTTAGTCAGTGTCAGTCGGAGTTGCCGACAGATATATACCCCTAGCCTATGGTTTGCGGGGGTCTTCGGAATTACACACACATTTTATTATTAGCTTTATATAAGAAATATGTTTTTATGGTATCGGAAGGAGTGGGCTATTGGGTCCCATCTTCGGAATTGATACAGGTTTGGTAAAGATAAGAGGATGTGCAAGGTTTGGTTGAAATATGACGTTCCATTCCCCT
>NW_026881343.1:0-10864 GCF_032173495.1 Musca vetustissima | reverse complement strand
ATTGTGGTAATATGTTGCTAAATAATATATGAATACGTATGCTCCTGAAAATATTTACGTGTAACTCCCACATCCGAGTACATACGACTATATGATTGGTATCAATTTAAAGGTAAACCACTCCTCTTGGATATACTATCAACTTCTTGGGTCTATGTCCTTCAGGAGTAAATATATACACTATAGAATACAAATTTTGTCATTTTCCACACAAAAGTCAGGGTCCATTTGACCCGCTAAATATTGACCGATCTTTATCAAAACAGGCATGCTTATTCTTTGTCCCTATCCCCTTCTCCATACAAAAATTCGCGATGTTTGGGCAATAATTGCGGACTCTAGAGCGACCAGAAAAACCGACAAAAATTAAGTATTTGGTCCATTTCATCCCCTAAATATTAACCGATCTTTATCAAAAACAATAGGGGTCTTCATTGGGCAGAACCCATCCTACATGCAAAATTTCGTGAAGATTGGTCCATAACTGTGGCCTGTATCGTGTTTACAAATTATAATGGACAGACGGACGGACGGACACACATGTCTAGATCGACTCAGCTAGTCGAGATATGACGATCGGTATACTTAAAGGTGGGTCTAGGACCAATATTTCGCGGTGTTACAAAATCTTGGGGCTGCACAAAGCTATAATACCCTGACAACATAGTTGTGTAGGGTATAAATATTTAGACACCCAATACTGCGTTCAAATGCGTGATTTTGAAATAAATAAAATATTGGAAATAAATAAAATTCTGGAGATGTGTCATTGGGTGCTAAGTCAGGGCTGTATGGTGGATGAATCAAACAACAACAGCTTCCTGAACCAGAAATTTATATAGTAGCTCTCGTATGCTCCTTATTTCGTTACAATAACAAATAATCTGTTTTTTGGTTACAAATTGTGAACGTTTAATTTAATTGTTATTCATCACAAATCTTTATGGTAAACATGAATATTGTTCCTTTTCTTTTTATTGAGAGAAATTTCAATATCCGCAACATTCATTTTATACAAGTAATATTAACATGTCATTATTAGAATACAATAATTGATAGTATAAACCAGTAAGGAGAGCAGTAAAGTCGGACGGGCGACTATATGATACCCTTCACAACTTTGGGTATATTCGTCATATGTATCCTAACAGACGTTTCCTATTCGAAGGAACATTGACATAAAATTGAACGAACTTAAATATGTGATCTTTATCTATATGTGAACCGACTAACATCAAACCCTACTCATGCCATTCGGCAACCTATGCCAAATTTTGTAAATCGATTTAAAGCAATAATACCATTCAAGTCGCAATTTGATACGTTGTGCAAAAGTTCGTGTCAAGCGAACAAACATTATATATATCTATATCTGAACCGATTTTCACGAAACTTAGAAAACATAATTTTAGACTCAATTCAGTGCGTTATGCCGAATTCCACGCAAAACGTGCACTATTTACATAAAATCGGACAAAAATGTATATGAAAGATAACCTAAATCTGCAATACGAAATAAATATAGGGACTTTCGTGCACTATTGACATATAAAATTTGTTTACAATTTAACATGGACAGACTTAGAATTACTCAATTTGTACAATTTACTTGGATTACTCCTCAAACAACACACACACAAGTAAACACGTTGGTTCTAGAACATAAACAATGAATGTTGTACGGCGTATAAAAACCGCGCATAATTCGATTCTGAATCTCAATTCGTACAGAACATAACTTAAGTTAGTTGAAGTAATTTCTCGTTTAATCCACTAAATTTACGTCTAATCACCGAGCAATAGACATAAACTAAAACTTTTCTTGTCCTAACGTTTAATCAATGGTTGTGTTTTATTCATTCATTTTTGCCATCTTGGCTTTCAACATATCCTAAGAAATCTATGTTTGAATGGGTTCCCTTATCTATATTCATAACCACTAAGGAAAGTAGTAAAGTCGGACGGGCCGACTATATGATACCCTTCACCACTTTGGGTATATTCAATAGATGGGATCCTAACAGACGTCGCATTTTTGAAGGACCATCAACATGAAATTAAACATGTCATTCTGCAACCTATACTAAATTTTGGTCAGATATAGAGTTGCTTCTTACAATGGGACAAAATTATGTAAATCAATTAAAAGCAAAATATCGAAATCTAAACCGATTTCATTTCCATTGAAATGCTACCACAATGTTGACTAATTAATTTTTTTATACCCTGCACCATAGTATGGAGGGTATATTAATTTTGTCATTCCGTTTGTAACTCATCGAAATATTCATTTCCGTCCCTATAAAGTATATATATATATTCTTTATCAGGGTAAAATTCTAAGACGATCTAGCCATGTCCGTCCGTCTGTCCGGCCGGCCGTCCGTCCGTCTGTTGTAATCACGCTATCTTCTGAAGGAATTGATATACTGTGCTGAAATTTTGCAAGTTCGAGGATTAGGGTACCCCCAAATTTTCGGTATTTTGGGGTTCTTGACCGTGTTTTTCAACCGAATTCGCTGAAATTTGGTACATTGGGTTCTTATTGGGTACTAAATGTCGCCACAAAAAATTATGAATATAGGCCCACTTTTTCCAGTAGCCCCCTTATAACGGTACCTCCTATTTTGCAGTATTTTGGGGGTTTTGGTCGTATTTGTCCACCGAATTGGTTGTAATTAAGTACTTTGAGTTCTAAATAGATTCCAAATCACTCCACAAACAATTATGAATATTGGTCAATTTTTTCTGGTAGCCCCCCATATAAGGGTACCCCCAATTTTCGGTATTTTGGGGTTCTTGAGCGCGTTTTTCAACCGAATTTGGTATATTGGGTTCTTATTGGGTACCAAATATCTCCATTAAAAACTATAAATATAAGTCCATATTTTTTCTGGTAGCCCCCATATAAAGGTACTCCCAAATTTCGGCATTTGGAGGTTGTTGTTTTGGTATTTTGTAGCCTATATGGAAACAAATCCACCTACCAAAAATTATTAATAGTCAACCCCGTTTAGGCGTAGTGCCCATATAACCCCCTTTTTATACCCTTCACCACACTGTGGTACAGGGTATTATGTCTTTGTGCATATGTTTGTAACAGGCAAAAATAATCGAGATAGACCCATGGTTCCTTTTGAGAATATGCATAGAATCACTTTCTAAGTCGATTTATGCATGTGTGTCCGTCCGTCCGTCTGTCTGTCTGTCCATGTTAAATTGTAAACAAAGTACAGGTCGCATTTATGATCCGAATTGGATGAAATTTGGCATAGGTCACTTATTCGGCCCAAGGACGAACCCTATTGAAATTGGGAAAAATCGGTTCAGATTTAGATATAGCTCCCATATATATATTTAACCGATTTAATGTAAACGGTCCCTATATATCTTTCGATTAGCACGAAATTTGGTACAGGCTAATCATTTAGGCCATTCATGATGTCTGCCAAGTTTCGTGAAAATCGGTCCAGATTTAGATATAGCTCCCATATATAGTTTCGTCCGATTTCAGGTAAATGGTGGCCCAAAGTCCCTATATATCTTTTGATTTGCACGAAATTTGGCATAACGTACTGAATTAAGCCTAGAGTGATGTCTGCCAAGTTTCGAGAAAATCGGTCCAGATTTAGATATAGCTCCCATATATAGGTTCGTCCGATTTCATGTAAATGGTGCCCCAAAATCCATATATATCTTTTGATTTGCACGAAATTTGGCATAACGTACTGAATTAAGCCTAGAGTGATTTCAGCCAAGTTTCGAGAAAATCGATCCAGATTTAGATATAGCTCCCATATATAGTTTCGTCCGATTTCATGTAAATGGTGCCCCAAAGTCCCTATATATCATTCGATTTCCACGAAATTTGGTACAACCTAATCATTTAGGTCTAGAATGATGTCTGCAAAGTTTCGTGAAAATCGGTCCAGATTTAGATATAGCTCCCATATATAGTGTCGTCCGATTTCATGTAAATGGTGCCCCAAAGTCCCTATATATCTTTCGATTTGCACGAAATTTGTCATAACGTATTGAATTGAGTCTAGAATGATGTCTGCCAACTTTCATGAAAATCGGTCCTGATTTAGATATATCTCCCATATATAGTTTCGTCCGATTTCATGTAAATGGTGCCCCAAAGTCCCTATATATCTTTCGATTTGCACGAACTTTGGTACAGCCTATTCAATTAGGTCTAGAATGATGTATGTAAAGTTTCGTGGAAATCGGTCCAGATTTAGATATAGCACCCATATATAGTTTCGTCCGATTTCATGTAAATGGTACCCCAAAGTCCCTATATATCTTTCGATTTACACGAAATTTGGCATAACGTACTTAATTGAGCCTAGAAGGATGTCTGCCAAGTTTTATGAAAATCAGTCCAGATTTCTATATAGCTCCCACTTATATATAGCTCCCAATTATAGTTTCGTCCGATTTCATGTAAATGGTGCCCCAAGGTCCCTATATATCTTTCGATTTGCACGAAATTTGGTACAGCCTAATCATTTAGGTCTAGAATGATGTATGTAAAGTTTCGTGAAAATCGGTCCAGATTTAGATATAGCTCCCATATATAGTTTCGTCCGATTTCATGTAAATGGTACCCCAAAGTCCTATTTATCTTTCGATTTGCACGAAATTTGGCATAACGTACTGAATTGAGCCTAGATTGATGTCTGCGTTGTTTCGTGAAAATCGGTCCACATTTAGATATAGCTCCCTTTTATTAAAGATTGATTTTATGTACTTGACGCACCAAGGAACCAATAGGAACAAAACGTTCTGAAATTAGTATAACGTATCCTGTGACAAGTTTGTTTGAAATCGCTTAATATTTGGCCCGATATCAAGTAAATTGGGCATCAAACTCCTCATGTTAGTCAGTTTGACATCAAATTTTGCACAACGTACAAAATTGGGCATAGAATTATGAACGGATGACCTATTTATATTTGTTTGAAGTCGATTTACATACTTTATGGATAGATCTACGTAGATTCACATTTAGATAAATATCACATATTTTATTTCATTCAAGTTCATGCTAATAGTCCTGTTCAATATACCCATAGTGGTGAAGGGTTTCATATAGTCGGCCCCGTCCGACTTTACTACTTTCCTTACTGGTTTGTATTAATATAATTATCTGATTTTTCCGCGTTTTGGGTTTGTAACGCGTAATCATTTCACCTGCGAAGGATATCGAGATAAAAAACTAGAACGTGAGGTTCGATATTGAACTATACATGAACTATAACCCGCATTTAGGCCTAGCCCCTGTGTTGGAGGTATCGGAAGGGTTGGACCGATAGTCCACATCTTCGAACCTGAACTAAGCTTGGAAGAAATTATAAGATAGGCACAGTTTGGATGAAATCAAAATTTTCTGGAACATGGTTCACATTATAGTTTACATAATCGCGTTGTAGAAATGTCGGTATTGGTCAACTTTTTGGTATTTTCCCTACATTTTCATTTCAAGTACCTGTCAGTATATCTATGGTGGAGGGTATCCAAAGTTCGGCCCGGCCGAACTTAGAGCTTTTTCACTTGTTTTGTTATTTTATATCTCTTATTCTCAAAATGTAGTACTAACAACTGCAAATTTTGGTAATTTTTTAAATTTTAATTTGTGGTTTTGGTATTTGAGATATAATTATTTAAAACCAGCTACGAAAATTACTAAAACAAATAAGGATATAACAGACTATATGATGGAGCAGGCTATATGATAACGTATTATATGTATTAAAATTTGTCAAAGCTGCCTAAGTCGTTGATTCGTTAAATGAATTGTTCAAATGCTTTTTAAAATACATTTTTATCCCAAAGGCGTAGGTTTTTAAATAATATTTTTGAAGGACTATCCCATGAGTGGGTTTTTAAAATAATATCTTTCAAGGACTATCCCAAGGCGTTAATTTTTAATCCTTCATTTGCGAAGGATTTTTCTCGGTCACTCACATTATTCAGTGTCTGCATTTATAGTCTTTAAATTAGTATTAATGCTAAGAGCAAAAAGAAAAAATGTCGTTACTTCACTTATTAAGGCACAATTCAAGAATCAAATTCTTCGACTTTGGTTTACCTATTTTCGAAATGCCCATATACTTAAATACTCATTTTCTACAATTCATTTGGACTACTCCTTAAACAATACAAACATGTAAACACATTTGTTCAAGAACGCAAACAATGAAAGTTCTTCGGCGTATAAAAAGCACACAAAATTCATTCTGAAACTTAATTCTTACAGAGCCGAACTTAAGTTAATTGAAGTAATTTCTCGTTTAATCCACTAAATTTACCTCTAATCAATTTTTACCGAGCAATTGACATAAGTAAAACTTTTCTGTCATAAAGTTTAATCAATGGTAACCATTTGCTTTACGGATTCTTAAAGATATAATTAAAAGAATTTTAGATATTGCAAATAAGAAATGTTTGTGGTTTATGCATCATGGGTTTCAACATATCCTCAGAAAACTTTGTTTGAATGGGTTCTCTTATTTGCAATATGTCCCAAAAAAGTACCCCGCTCGTTAAAAAGATGGACGAAATCTGAATATCAGTTTTAGTCAATGACTTATTTGAAAATTACCCTGAATTAAAGTGTTCGTTTAACCGAACAACAAAGCTTAGAATTCATAACGTTCTGAATGCTTGGTTTTTGTTAAAATATCACAATGTGGCTCCCCAGTGTTAGCTAGCATTGTGTGTGGATAAATAGTTGAAGTTCATGTAGAATACACACGTTAGAATATGGTGTCGAAAATGCATATGAGTCGTGTCGTAAAAGAATATACGTGTGTCCACAGTACAATAATGTTTAACTAAACAATTTATCCTATTCTAAAAACAAGATATAATTCCCTAAATATCTCATATAAACATTGATAATCACATTCAAATGCTGTAACTTGTTACACTTGCATTGTATTAAAAACCGCACATACCCACAAAATCACAAATTTTGTGTCATGGTTGAAAAGAACGAGACAAAAAAGCAGTAAGAAAAGTTCGAAAGTCGGACTGACCTACTATATGATACCCTTCACTTTTGTGGGTACATACAAGAGATACTAATCCTGTAGATAGAACAGACTTAGCATCTTTTGAGGACCATTGAATTGGAATCGGGCGAAATTAGAAATTAATATTTGATCTACATAGATAGTTGAACCAATGAAAAAACCATATACATACCATTCTGATATCTATGAAAAATTGCATGTCAATTGGGCAGACATGGATTCTTTGTATGAAATCAGGACCTAATTGAAAAATGTTACTTATTTGGTACACCAGTCGGATGGAAATATATATATGAAAGGTATATCTGAACCTGAACCGATTTCAACAAGTTTTTAACTCAGTACTCTGTACAATATTTTGTCTCAATCCAACAAACATTGGGAGTTTCGTGCACCATTTACCTAAAATCGGATGAAATACGATTTTTACACTCTATACTAGTCTCAAGTATATACTAGTCTCAAAACTTGGGAGTTTGGTGCACCATTTACATAAAATCTGACAAAGCTATATATGAAACTTCACACATTCAATGAACCTTCACACACTCTATTCTAGTCTCAATTCCATACATTACGCCAAAATTTTATCTCATTCCGACAACAATTGGGATTTTGCTCCATTTACATAAAATCGGACGAAACTATATAAACCTGAGCCGGGTTTTACAAAATTTCGCCGACATCAAACTGGACTTAATTCAGTACGCTACGCAAATTTTGTCTCAATTAGAAAAATATTGGGAGTTTAGTGCATCATTTAGATAAAATCGGACGAAAACATATGTGGGAGTTATATTTAAATCTGAACCGATTTTCTTCAATATGAATAGGGTTCGTCCTTGGTCCAAATAAATGGGCTGTGCCAAATTTCATCCAATTCGGATCAGAAATGCGAACTGCACTTTGCTCACAAAGATACACGGACAGACATGCATAAATCGACTCAGAAAGTGATTCTATGCATATTCGCAAAAAGAACGGTTTCCTTTTGCATGTTCGAAAAATATCCACAAAAACATAATACCCTGTACCACTGTGTGGTGAAGGGTATACAAATACTTCAAAAAAATCATTGTTTGCATAACAAAAGTTATGGAACAAATACTGTAACGAACTTTCAGAATATATGTTATCTAAATGTGCAAAGTAAATATATACGATTATACACATCCCCACAACTATTCTTTATTATCATACTTTCGGTTAATGATTTACAATGAGCAATGCTGTAATTTGATAATAAGCAAATAATAATTTAGCATAATTAAATACAAGGATGTTGTTTAGTACAACTAAGCAAGTAATTAGTATATTTAACGAAGAGAGTGCAAAAGAACTGATGTAAAGTCAAAGGTACCCAATTAGAAATTTTATACTTTTGCATTAGTATGATTGATGTTTGACAATAGAAGTATAGGAAAAGTAGAAAAAATTGTATGTATATAGATACATAGATATATATGTTTGTGTACGAAAAAGTACAGAAAGTATAATTAAACAATTCATTTATATTGTACATGAAGATTATCGGAATTGTACATGAAGGTTATCGTTGGTGGAACGTATTCGGATAAGAATAAACTTTTTGAATTGTGTACTATAAACTGCACATATTTTTGATCATCGAAAAAATTGGCGAACCTCGACAATCCCATAGAGTATATATATTCTAAAACGTTTTCATTAGTCATGTCTTGCTGTCCGTCCGTATGTTTATTTTTTGAAGTTACGGAAGAGATTACAATATTGCAGAAAATATTCGAGATAGATTCATTTTTTAAGATATTCCCCAAAGCGTTTTAATAACAATTGTCCAATTTTCCACTACAAATGTCTATAAGTGGCCCGATTTCGATTATAAGACTTCGCTGGAAAAAGAAGATATTAAACCCATTTCGGTGGGCCCGACCTTATTTGGGATATTTTGAAGGTCTGGACCAGATTATATTTTTGCGTAGAATGAATATTCAATGGATTATTCACAGAATCACGTTCGATGTCGTGGTACAACCCATTTATTTAAACCATGTATGAACCCTATCGAAATTAATTAAAATCGATTCAGATTTGCATACAGATCTTATACATATTTGCACCCGATTTTATATAAATTGTAAGCCATCTCACTAAGTGTGAGATATCTATATATATATACACTATCGGACAAAATAAAGTGCAAACAAACTGCGATAGACCCATGGTTCCTTTTGAGAATATGCATAGAATCACTTTCTAAGTCGATTTATGCATGTCCGTCCGTCTGTCTGTCTGTCTGTCCATGTTAAATTGTAAACAAAGTACAGGTCGCATTTATGATCCGAATTGGATGAAAATTGGCATAGGTCACTTATTCGGCCCAAGGACGAACCCTATTGAAATTGGGAAAAATCGGTTCAGATTTAGATATAGCTCCCATATATATATTTAACCGATTTAATGTAAACGGTCCCTATATATCTTTCGATTTGCACGAAATTTGGTACAGGCTAATCATTTAGGCCTATAATGATGTCTGCCAATTTTCGTGAAAATCGGTCCAGATTTAGATATAGCTCCCATATATAGTTTCGTCCGATTTCATGTAAATGGTGCCCCTAATTCCCTATATATCTTTTGATTTGTACGAAATTTGGCATAACGTACTGAATTAAGCCTAGAGTGATGTCTGCCAAGTTTCGTTAAAATCGGTCCAGATTTAGATATAGCTCCCATATATAGTTTCGTCCGATTTCATACAAATGGTGCCCCAAAGTCCCTATATATCCTTCGATTTGCACGAAATTTGGCATAACGTACTTAATTGAGCCCAGAATGATGTCTGCCAAGTTTCGAGAAAATCGGTCCAGATTTAGATATAGCTCCCATATATAGTTTCGTCCGATTTCATGTAAATGGTGCCCTAATGTTCTTATATATCTATCGATTTGCACGAAATTTGGTATAACGTACAGAATTGAGCCAAGAATGATGTCTGCCAAGTTTCGAGAAAATCGGTCCAGATTTAGATATAGCTCCCATATATAGCTTCGTCCGATTACATGTAAATGGTGCACCAAAGCCCCTATATATCCTTCGATTTGCACGAAATTTGGCATAACGTACTTAATTGAGCCCAGAATGATGTCTGCCAAGTTTCGAGAAAATCGGTCCAGATTTAGATATAGCTCCCATATATAGTTTCGTCTGATTTCATGTAAATGGTGCCCTAATGTTCTTATATATCTTTCGATTTCCACGAAATTTGGTATAACGTACTGAATTGAGCCTAGAATGATGTCTGCCAAGTTTCGAGAAAATCGGTCCAGATTAAGATATAGCTCCCATATATAGCTTCGTCCGATTCCATGTAAATGGTGCACCAAAGTCCATATATATCCTCCGATTTGCACGAAATTTGGCATAACGTACTTAATTGAGCCCAGAATGATGTCTGCCAAGTTTCGAGAAAATCGGTCCAGATTTAGATATAGCTCCTTTTTATTATAGATTGATTTTAAGTAATTGACGCACCAAGAACCAATAGGAACGTTCTGAAATTAGTATAAGCTATCCTGTGACAAGTTTGTTTGAAATCGCTTAATATTTGGATTGACCTTCCATATATATTTTCGCCCGATTTCAAGTAAATTGGGCATCAAACTCCTCATGTTAGTCAGATTGACATCAAATTTTGCACAACGTACAAACTTGAGCATAGAATTGCGTAGTTGGGTTTTCTAGAAGTACAGACATAGCCCAACGAATGATCTACTTATATTTGTTTGAAGTCGATTGACATACTTTATGGATAGATCTACGTAGATTCACATTTAGATAAA
>NW_026881342.1:0-10854 GCF_032173495.1 Musca vetustissima | reverse complement strand
ATGTTTGGTTTACAATGTCAAAGTAAGAAAATCTCAAATTTTGCCTTCAAAATGTGAAATTTACCTACATACTGAAAAAACTTTTTGGTGCATGTAATCAAAGAATCAATGATGTAATTCTTATTAGTACGTCTGCGTAATGCTATATGCGCTTTTAGTTTGGTTGTAACTCAACCCGTTTTCTCAAAATCAACTACCATGTCAAAGTAAGAAAATCTCAACTTTGCCTTCAAAATGTGAAATTTACCTACATACTGAAAAAACTTTTTGGTGCATGTAATCAAAGAATCAATGTTGTAATTCTTATTAGTACGTCTGCGTAATGCTATATGCGCTTTTAGTTTGGTTGTAACTCAACCCGTCTTCTCAAAATCAACTACCATGTCAAAGTAAGAAAATCTCAAATTTTGCCTTCAAAATGTGAAATTTACCTACATACTGAAAAAACTTTTTCTTGCATGTAATCAAAGAATCAATGATGTAATTCTTATTAGTACGTCTGCGTAATGCTATATGCGCTTTTAGTTTGGTTGTAACTCAACCCGTTTTCTCAAAATCAACTACCATGTCAAAGTAAGAAAATCTCAAATTTTGCCTTCAAAATGTGAAATTTACCTACATACTGAAAAAACTTTTTGGTGCATGTAATCAAAGAATTAATGTTGTAATTCTTATTAGTACGTCTGCGTAATGCAATATGCGCTTTTAGTTTGGTTGTAACTCAACCCGTTTTCTCAAAATCAACTACCATGTCAAAGTAAGAAAATCTCAAATTTTGCCTTCAAAATGTGAAATTTACCTACATACTGAAAAAACTTTTTGGTGCATGTAATCAAAGAATCAATGTTGTAATTCTTATTAGTACGTCTGCGTAATGCTATATGCGCTTTTAGTTTGGTTGTAACTCAACCCGTTTTCTCAAAATCAACTACCATGTCAAAGTCAGTTTCTTCAAAATCAACTACCATGTCAAAGTAAGAAAATCTCAACCTTTGCCTTCAAAATGTGAAATTTACCTACATACTGAAAAAACTTTTTGGTGCATGTAATCAAAGAATCAATGTTGTAATTCTTATTAGTACGTCTGCGTAATGCTATATGCGCTTTTAGTTTGGTTGTAACTCAACCCGTTTTCTCAAAATCAACTACCATGTCAAAGTAAGAAATTCTCAAATTTTGCCTTCAAAAGTGAAATTTACCTACATACTGAAAAAACTTTTTCTTGCATGTAATCAAAGAATCAATGATGTAATTCTTATTAGTACGTCTGCGTAATGCTATATGCGCTTTTAGTTTGGTTGTAACTCAACCCGTTTTCTCAAAATCAACTACCATGTCAAAGTAAGAAAATCTCAAATTTTGCCTTCAAAATGTGAAATTTACCTACATACTGAAAAAACTTTTTGGTGCATGTAATCAAAGAATCAATGTTGTAATTCTTATTAGTACGTCTGCGTAATGCTATATGCGCTTTTAGTTTGGTTGTAACTCAACCCGTTTTCTCAAAATCAACTACCATGTCAAAGTAAGAAATTCTCAAATTTTGCCTTCAAAATGTGAAATTTACCTACATACTGAAAAAACTTTTTCTTGCATGTAATCAAAGAATCAATGATGTAATTCTTATTAGTACGTCTGCGTAATGCTATATGCGCTTTTAGTTTGGTTGTAACTCAACCCGTTTTCTCAAAATCAACTACCATGTCAAAGTAAGAAAATCTCAAATTTTGCCTTCAAAATGTGAAATTTACCTACATACTGAAAAAACTTTTTGGTGCATGTAATCAAAGAATCAATGTTGTAATTCTTATTAGTACGGCTGCGTAATGCTATATGCGCTTTTAGTTTGGTTGTAACTCAACCCGTTTTCTCAAAATCAACTACCATGTCAAAGTAAGAAAATCTCAACTTTGCCTTCAAAATGTGAAATTTACCTACATACTGAAAAAACTTTTTGGTGCATGTAATCAAAGAATCAATGTTGTAATTCTTATTAGTACGTCTGCGTAATGCTATATGCGCTTTTAGTTTGGTTGTAACTCAACCCGTTTTCTCAAAATCAACTACCATGTCAAAGTAAGAAATTCTCAAATTTTGCCTTCAAAATGTGAAATTTACCTACATACTGAAAAAACTTTTTCTTGCATGTAATCAAAGAATCAATGATGTAATTCTTATTAGTACGTCTGCGTAATGCTATATGCGCTTTTAGTTTGGTTGTAACTCAACCCGTTTTCTCAAAATCAACTACCATGTCAAAGTAAGAAAATCTCAAATTTTGCCTTCAAAATGTGAAATTTACCTACATACTGAAAAAACTTTTTGGTGCATGTAATCAAAGAATCAATGTTGTAATTCTTATTAGTACGTCTGCGTAATGCTATATGCGCTTTTAGTTTGGTTGTAACTCAACCCGTTTTCTCAAAATCAACTACCATGTCAAAGTAAGAAAATCTCAAATTTTGCCTTCAAAATGTGAAATTTACCTACATACTGAAAAAACTTTTTGGTGCATGTAATCAAAGAATCAATGTTGTAATTCTTATTAGTACGTCTGCGTAATGCTATATGCGCTTTTAGTTTGGTTGTAACTCAACCCGTTTTCTCAAAATCAACTACCATGTCAAAGTAAGAAAATCTCAAATTTTGCCTTCAAAATGTGAAATTTACCTACATACTGAAAAAACTTTTTGGTGCATGTAATCAAAGAATCAATGATGTAATTCTTATTAGTACGTCTGCGTAATGCTATATGCGCTTTTAGTTTGGTTGTAACTCAACCCGTTTTCTCAAAATCAACTACCATGTCAAAGTAAGACAATCTCAAATTTTGCCTTCAAAATGTGAAATTTACCTACATACTGAAAAAACTTTTTGGTGCATGTAATCAAAGAATTAATGTTGTAATTCTTATTAGTACGTCTGCGTAATGCAATATGCGCTTTTAGTTTGGTTGTAACTCAACCCGTTTTCTCAAACTCAACTACCATGTCAAAGTAAGAAAATCTCAAATTTTGCCTTCAAAATGTGAAATTTACCTACATACTGAAAAAACTTTTTGGTGCATGTAATCAAAGAATCAATGTTGTAATTCTTATTAGTACGTCTGCGTAATGCTATATGCGCTTTTAGTTTGGTTGTAACTCAACCCGTTTTCTCAAAATCAACTACAATGTCAAAGTAAGAAAATCTCAAATTTTGCCTTCAAAATGTGAAATTTACCTACATACTGAAAAAACTTTTTGGTGCATGTAATCAAAGAATCAATGATGTAATTCTTATTAGTACGTCTGCGTAATGCTATATGCGCTTTTAGTTTGGTTGTAACTCAACCCGTTTTCTCAAAATCAACTACCATGTCAAAGTAAGAAAATCTCAAATTTTGCCTTCAAAATGTGAAATTTACCTACATACTGAAAAAACTTTTTGGTGCATGTAATCAAAGAATCAATGTTGTAATTCTTATTAGTACGTCTGCGTAATGCTATATGCGCTTTTAGTTTGGTTGTAACTCAACCCGTTTTCTCAAAATCAACTACCATGTCAAAGTAAGAAAATCTCAAATTTTGCCTTCAAAATGTGAAATTTACCTACATACTGAAAAAACTTTTTGGTGCATGTAATCAAAGAATCAATGTTGTAATTCTTATTAGTACGTCTGCGTAATGCTATATGCGCTTTTAGTTTGGTTGTAACTCAACCCGTTTTCTCAAAATCAACTACCATGTCAAAGTAAGAAAATCTCAAATTTTGCCTTCAAAATGTGAAATTTACCTACATACTGAAAAAACTTTTTGGTGCATGTAATCAAAGAATCAATGGTGTAATTCTTATTAGTACGTCTGCGTAATGCTATATGCGCTTTTAGTTTGGTTGTAACTCAACCCGTTTTCTCAAAATCAACTACCATGTCAAAGTAAGAAATTCTCAAATTTTGCCTTCAAAAGTGAAATTTACCTACATACTGAAAAAACTTTTTCTTGCATGTAATCAAAGAATCAATGATGTAATTCTTATTAGTACGTCTGCGTAATGCTATATGCGCTTTTAGTTTGGTTGTAACTCAACCCGTTTTCTCAAAATCAACTACCATGTCAAAGTAAGAAAATCTCAAATTTTGCCTTCAAAATGTGAAATTTACCTACATACTGAAAAAACTTTTTGGTGCATGTAATCAAAGAATCAATGTTGTAATTCTTATTAGTACGTCTGCGTAATGCTATATGCGCTTTTAGTTTGGTTGTAACTCAACCCGTTTTCTCAAAATCAACTACCATGTCAAAGTAAGAAAATCTCAAATTTTGCCTTCAAAATGTGAAATTTACCTACATACTGAAAAAACTTTTTGGTGCATGTAATCAAAGAATCAATGTTGTAATTCTTATTAGTACGTCTGCGTAATGCTATATGCGCTTTTAGTTTGGTTGTAACTCAACCCGTTTTCTCAAAATCAACTACCATGTCAAAGTAAGAAATTCTCAAATTTTGCCTTCAAAAGTGAAATTTACCTACATACTGAAAAAACTTTTTCTTGCATGTAATCAAAGAATCAATGTTGTAATTCTTATTAGTACGTCTGCGTAATGCTATATGCGCTTTTAGTTTGGTTGTAACTCAACCCGTTTTCTCAAAATCAACTACCATGTCAAAGTAAGAAATTCTCAAATTTTGCCTTCAAAATGTGAAATTTACCTACATACTGAAAAAACTTTTTCTTGCATGTAATCAAAGAATCAATGATGTAATTCTTATTAGTACGTCTGCGTAATGCTATATGCGCTTTTAGTTTGGTTGTAACTCAACCCGTTTTCTCAAAATCAACTACCATGTCAAAGTAAGAAAATCTCAACTTTTGCCTTCAAAATGTGAAATTTACCTACATACTGAAAAAACTTTTTGGTGCATGTAATCAAAGAATCAATGTTGTAATTCTTATTAGTACGTCTGCGTAATGCTATATGCGCTTTTAGTTTGGTTGTAACTCAACCCGTTTTCTCAAAATCAACTACCATGTCAAAGTAAGAAAATCTCAAATTTTGCCTTCAAAATGTGAAATTTACCTACATACTGAAAAAACTTTTTGGTGCATGTAATCAAAGAATCAATGTTGTAATTCTTATTAGTACGTCTGCGTAATGCTATATGCGCTTTTAGTTTGGTTGTAACTCAACCCGTTTTCTCAAAATCAACTACCATGTCAAAGTAAGAAAATCTCAAATTTTGCCTTCAAAATGTGAAATTTACCTACATACTGAAAAAACTTTTTGGTGCATGTAATCAAAGAATCAATGTTGTAATTCTTATTAGTACGTCTGCGTAATGCTATATGCGCTTTTAGTTTGGTTGTAACTCAACCCGTTTTCTCAAAATCAACTACCATGTCAAAGTAAGAAAATCTCAAATTTTGCCTTCAAAATGTGAAATTTACCTACATACTGAAAAAACTTTTTGGTGCATGTAATCAAAGAATCAATGTTGTAATTCTTATTAGTACGTCTGCGTAATGCTATATGCGCTTTTAGTTTGGTTGTAACTCAACCCGTTTTCTCAAAATCAACTACCATGTCAAAGTAAGAAATTCTCAAATTTTGCCTTCAAAATGTGAAATTTACCTACATACTGAAAAAACTTTTTCTTGCATGTAATCAAAGAATCAATGATGTAATTCTTATTAGTACGTCTGCGTAATGCTATATGCGCTTTTAGTTTGGTTGTAACTCAACCCGTTTTCTCAAAATCAACTACCATGTCAAAGTAAGAAAATCTCAAATTTTGCCTTCAAAATGTGAAATTTACCTACATACTGAAAAAACTTTTTGGTGCATGTAATCAAAGAATCAATGTTGTAATTCTTATTAGTACGTCTGCGTAATGCTATATGCGCTTTTAGTTTGGTTGTAACTCAACCCGTTTTCTCAAAATCAACTACCATGTCAAAGTAAGAAAATCTCAACTTTGCCTTCAAAATGTGAAATTTACCTACATACTGAAAAAACTTTTTGGTGCATGTAATCAAAGAATCAATGTTGTAATTCTTATTAGTACGTCTGCGTAATGCTATATGCGCTTTTAGTTTGGTTGTAACTCAACCCGTTTTCTCAAAATCAACTACCATGTCAAAGTAAGAAATTCTCAAATTTTGCCTTCAAAATGTGAAATTTACCTACATACTGAAAAAACTTTTTCTTGCATGTAATCAAAGAATCAATGATGTAATTCTTATTAGTACGTCTGCGTAATGCTATATGCGCTTTTAGTTTGGTTGTAACTCAACCCGTTTTCTCAAAATCAACTACCATGTCAAAGTAAGAAAATCTCAAATTTTGCCTTCAAAATGTGAAATTTACCTACATACTGAAAAAACTTTTTGGTGCATGTAATCAAAGAATCAATGTTGTAATTCTTATTAGTACGTCTGCGTAATGCTATATGCGCTTTTAGTTTGGTTGTAACTCAACCCGTTTTCTCAAAATCAACTACCATGTCAAAGTAAGAAAATCTCAAATTTTGCCTTCAAAATGTGAAATTTACCTACATACTGAAAAAACTTTTTGGTGCATGTAATCAAAGAATCAATGTTGTAATTCTTATTAGTACGTCTGCGTAATGCTATATGCGCTTTTAGTTTGGTTGTAACTCAACCCGTTTTCTCAAAATCAACTACCATGTCAAAGTAAGAAAATCTCAAATTTTGCCTTCAAAATGTGAAATTTACCTACATACTGAAAAAACTTTTTGGTGCATGTAATCAAAGAATCAATGATGTAATTCTTATTAGTACGTCTGCGTAATGCTATATGCGCTTTTAGTTTGGTTGTAACTCAACCCGTTTTCTCAAAATCAACTACCATGTCAAAGTAAGAAAATCTCAAATTTTGCCTTCAAAATGTGAAATTTACCTACATACTGAAAAAACTTTTTGGTGCATGTAATCAAAGAATCAATGTTGTAATTCTTATTAGTACGTCTGCGTAATGCTATATGCGCTTTTAGTTTGGTTGTAACTCAACCCGTTTTCTCAAAATCAACTACCATGTCAAAGTAAGAAAATCTCAAATTTTGCCTTCAAAATGTGAAATTTACCTACATACTGAAAAAACTTTTTGGTGCATGTAATCAAAGAATCAATGTTGTAATTCTTATTAGTACGTCTGCGTAATGCTATATGCGCTTTTAGTTTGGTTGTAACTCAACCCGTTTTCTCAAAATCAACTACCATGTCAAAGTAAGAAAATCTCAAATTTTGCCTTCAAAATGTGAAATTTACCTACATACTGAAAAAACTTTTTGGTGCATGTAATCAAAGAATCAATGTTGTAATTCTTATTAGTACGTCTGCGTAATGCTATATGCGCTTTTAGTTTGGTTGTAACTCAACCCGTTTTCTCAAAATCAACTACCATGTCAAAGTAAGAAATTCTCAAATTTTGCCTTCAAAATGTGAAATTTACCTACATACTGAAAAAACTTTTTCTTGCATGTAATCAAAGAATCAATGATGTAATTCTTATTAGTACGTCTGCGTAATGCTATATGCGCTTTTAGTTTGGTTGTAACTCAACCCGTTTTCTCAAAATCAACTACCATGTCAAAGTAAGAAAATCTCAAATTTTGCCTTCAAAATGTGAAATTTACCTACATACTGAAAAAACTTTTTGGTGCATGTAATCAAAGAATCAATGTTGTAATTCTTATTAGTACGTCTGCGTAATGCTATATGCGCTTTTAGTTTGGTTGTAACTCAACCCGTTTTCTCAAAATCAACTACCATGTCAAAGTAAGAAAATCTCAAATTTTGCCTTCAAAATGTGAAATTTACCTACATACTGAAAAAACTTTTTGGTGCATGTAATCAAAGAATCAATGTTGTAATTCTTATTAGTACGTCTGCGTAATGCTATATGCGCTTTTAGTTTGGTTGTAACTCAACCCGTTTTCTCAAAATCAACTACCATGTCAAAGTAAGAAAATCTCAAATTTTGCCTTCAAAATGTGAAATTTACCTACATACTGAAAAAACTTTTTGGTGCATGTAATCAAAGAATCAATGATGTAATTCTTATTAGTACGTCTGCGTAATGCTATATGCGCTTTTAGTTTGGTTGTAACTCAACCCGTTTTCTCAAAATCAACTACCATGTCAAAGTAAGAAAATCTCAAATTTTGCCTTCAAAATGTGAAATTTACCTACATACTGAAAAAACTTTTTGGTGCATGTAATCAAAGAATCAATGTTGTAATTCTTATTAGTACGTCTGCGTAATGCTATATGCGCTTTTAGTTTGGTTGTAACTCAACCCGTTTTCTCAAAATCAACTACCATGTCAAAGTAAGAAATTCTCAAATTTTGCCTTCCAAAATGTGAAATTTACCTACATACTGAAAAAACTTTTTCTTGCATGTAATCAAAGAATCAATGATGTAATTCTTATTAGTACGTCTGCGTAATGCTATATGCGCTTTTAGTTTGGTTGTAACTCAACCCGTTTTCTCAAAATCAACTACCATGTCAAAGTAAGAAAATCTCAAATTTTGCCTTCAAAATGTGAAATTTACCTACATACTGAAAAAACTTTTTGGTGCATGTAATCAAAGAATCAATGTTGTAATTCTTATTAGTACGTCTGCGTAATGCTATATGCGCTTTTAGTTTGGTTGTAACTCAACCCGTTTTCTCAAAATCAACTACCATGTCAAAGTAAGAAAATCTCAAATTTTGCCTTCAAAATGTGAAATTTACCTACATACTGAAAAAACTTTTTGGTGCATGTAATCAAAGAATCAATGTTGTAATTCTTATTAGTACGTCTGCGTAATGCTATATGCGCTTTTAGTTTGGTTGTAACTCAACCCGTTTTTCTCAAAATCAACTACCATGTCAAAGTAAGAAAATCTCAAATTTTGCCTTCAAAATGTGAAATTTACCTACATACTGAAAAAACTTTTTGGTGCATGTAATCAAAGAATCAATGATGTAATTCTTATTAGTACGTCTGCGTAATGCTATATGCGCTTTTAGTTTGGTTGTAACTCAACCCGTTTTCTCAAAATCAACTACCATGTCAAAGTAAGAAAATCTCAAATTTTGCCTTCAAAATGTGAAATTTACCTACATACTGAAAAAACTTTTTGGTGCATGTAATCAAAGAATTAATGTTGTAATTCTTATTAGTACGTCTGCGTAATGCAATATGCGCTTTTAGTTTGGTTGTAACTCAACCCGTTTTCTCAAACTCAACTACCATGTCAAAGTAAGAAAATCTCAAATTTTGCCTTCAAAATGTGAAATTTACCTACATACTGAAAAAACTTTTTGGTGCATGTAATCAAAGAATCAATGTTGTAATTCTTATTAGTACGTCTGCGTAATGCTATATGCGCTTTTAGTTTGGTTGTAACTCAACCCGTTTTCTCAAAATCAACTACAATGTCAAAGTAAGAAAATCTCAAATTTTGCCTTCAAAATGTGAAATTTACCTACATACTGAAAAAACTTTTTGGTGCATGTAATCAAAGAATCAATGATGTAATTCTTATTAGTACGTCTGCGTAATGCTATATGCGCTTTTAGTTTGGTTGTAACTCAACCCGTTTTCTCAAAATCAACTACCATGTCAAAGTAAGAAAATCTCAAATTTTGCCTTCAAAATGTGAAATTTACCTACATACTGAAAAAACTTTTTGGTGCATGTAATCAAAGAATCAATGTTGTAATTCTTATTAGTACGTCTGCGTAATGCTATATGCGCTTTTAGTTTGGTTGTAACTCAACCCGTTTTCTCAAAATCAACTACCATGTCAAAGTAAGAAAATCTCAAATTTTGCCTTCAAAATGTGAAATTTACCTACATACTGAAAAAACTTTTTGGTGCATGTAATCAAAGAATCAATGTTGTAATTCTTATTAGTACGTCTGCGTAATGCTATATGCGCTTTTAGTTTGGTTGTAACTCAACCCGTTTTCTCAAAATCAACTACCATGTCAAAGTAAGAAAATCTCAAATTTTGCCTTCAAAATGTGAAATTTACCTACATACTGAAAAAACTTTTTGGTGCATGTAATCAAAGAATCAATGTTGTAATTCTTATTAGTACGTCTGCGTAATGCTATATGCGCTTTTAGTTTGGTTGTAACTCAACCCGTTTTCTCAAAATCAACTACCATGTCAAAGTAAGAAATTCTCAAATTTTGCCTTCAAAAGTGAAATTTACCTACATACTGAAAAAACTTTTTCTTGCATGTAATCAAAGAATCAATGATGTAATTCTTATTAGTACGTCTGCGTAATGCTATATGCGCTTTTAGTTTGGTTGTAACTCAACCCGTTTTCTCAAAATCAACTACCATGTCAAAGTAAGAAAATCTCAACTTTGCCTTCAAAATGTGAAATTTACCTACATACTGAAAAAACTTTTTGGTGCATGTAATCAAAGAATCAATGTTGTAATTCTTATTAGTACGTCTGCGTAATGCTATATGCGCTTTTAGTTTGGTTGTAACTCAACCCGTTTTCTCAAAATCAACTACCATGTAAACAAAGAATCAATGTTGTAATTCTTATTAGTACGTCTGCGTAATGCTATATGCGCTTTTAGTTTGGTTGTAACTCAACCCGTTTTCTCAAAATCAACTACCATGTCAAAGTAAGAAAATCTCAAATTTTGCCTTCAAAATGTGAAATTTACCTACATACTGAAAAAACTTTTTGGTGCATGTAATCAAAGAATCAATGATGTAATTCTTATTAGTACGTCTGCGTAATGCTATATGCGCTTTTAGTTTGGTTGTAACTCAACCCGTTTTCTCAAAATCAACTACCATGTCAAAGTAAGAAAATCTCAACTTTGCCTTCA
>NW_026881341.1:0-107994 GCF_032173495.1 Musca vetustissima | reverse complement strand
CCAATGCTTTGCGCCCTAATGATCAAATAGCTCTCGACTTTTATAACCTCCACAATTCGCACACAAAGAACAAAGAAAACATTAAAAATATGTAGGATATTTCAAATCATGGACATGGAGATTTTTTTAAAAGCTATAGAAAAAAATTATTACAATTCAGAAAAAAAGTATGCAATCTTTATTTGAGACGATAGTAACACAAATATAATTTCATGATTGAAGATTATTTCATTCAAATGTTGACCGCGACTGTAGCTAAATGATCATTCGTTTGGTAAATTTTGGCATACTATTAAAAATATATCTGCGGCAGCATTCCATTAGCCCTAATGTAAACAAAATCCATTTTTTTATTTTATATGAACCTATAAGTTCTCAAAAATGCTCCTTTAAAATTTCAATTGAAAATCTCAACAATTCTTGAAGATATACCCGATTTATTGCATCAAGAGACAGCAAGAGTGTTTCTCACACTCACACAAACAGTTATTTTACGATTGGAGGGGACGATAAAACTTTTAATCCAATCGGTTTCAAATTTAACACGATATTCTGGATCTACACAGCTACCGTATAAACTGGGATAAATCCAATCGTTGAAGATCTTCTCTATTTTCGAGCTTGGTTTTTGGTGGACATTTTTTTATCTTTGTGTTTGTTCGAAAAATTTCCATACCATAACCAGATATGTAGACTTTCTAAATGCGTTGGAATTTTGAGACTCAGATGTCTCAGTGATCGGCAATCATGCCCGCCGTTGAAAAAGAAGGACTTTTCTTTATTTCCAAAAAAACAACAACAGCCTTTTTCAATTTATTTTCTTCTTCTTTAATAGAACCCCCATTCTCGATTTTATATTTTCGAGATTGTCAATGGTCTGGTAAATGAATACCAATGCATGTTAAGGTTTGTAACTTATATAATTGAATATTTAAAAGAGAAGAAAAATAATTTTCAAAATTTGGTTGTTGTTGTTTTTGTTGATTAAAGAAAAGTCCTTATTTTTGATGACGGGCATGATAACTCCTCACTGGAACATCGGAATCCGGAAATTCCAAGGGTGTTAGAAAGAATACATGTCTGGCTCTCGTATGAACTAGGATTATTGACTTCGCTCAAAAATTGGCTTTATACGATGGATATGCACTCCCAGAGAAATGTGTAAAATTTTGGAACCCATTGGATTATTAGGTTTTGAGTTATCGCTCTTGCCGTCACTTGATGCCCACACAATAAATGGGCTATGTCTTCTTGAGATTTCCACTTGGAATTTTGTAGGGACATTCTTGAATTAGTGTAGGTTTGAATTAAGTAAAAACCGGAAAGAGGGGGGGAGGGGGGTTGTCCTTTAAGTCTTTCAAATACATGTATGCGAAGTTATAAGCCTTTAAAATTATGGATGCCCATATGCCAGCGGGTTGAAACTTTTCGAAATTTGAAATGGTGAATGATATATATATATATATATAATTTAAATAATTTTACAAACAACTTACCTTTCCGGTATTGTACTGTAGTACAAAAGCAATGTGGCAATTTCATAACAATTCAGGCCAGCTGTTAACACACTTTCAGCATCAACTGTGATCAACGGATTTCCTTTCAAGTCTCGAGTTCCTGAAAAAATAGTAAAAGAAAATGAAAGCAAGAAACAAATTAAATATAAATTAATTCATAACAATATACAAAACATAAATCTACATATTCATGGTGGTGGTGGTCCAAGACAAGACCTGATAATTTGTTAAGCTCTTTAATAAAAATATGCCAGACCATTATTCTACCATTAGAAGCTGTACAACAACGCATTTCCCTAGTTACCTGCCTGCAAAGAGAAATTTCTGTTGTGCCAATGAAATATGAAATGAGTGCGAAAGATTTTCCAATTAAAATTTCATTTGCATATTCCATTGCGCCAAGGAAAATGTGAAACTTGCAGAAAATGCAATAACAAAATTTCATGGGGTGTGTTTTCTGTGAAGAAGAAGAAGAAAAAAATTGAAACGATCAAATGTCAATATAATGCAATCATCACTTGACCAATCAACCAGACAGCAAGTTAGCCAAGTTAAGTCAAGCCAATCAGGCAGGCAGCTAGCCAGCCATCAATCGGGGATCAAGTTACGTTGGTGGTTGGTATTCGTTTTTATTGACAAGTTATTAGAATTTACAAACTGCTATGTGATGTGCGCGAGATGCATCTGATGGAAGTGATGGACAGTCCAGATTTTTTTCTCAGCTTCTTAATGGACCCATAATGGAGACAGTGGTAGTAATGTAAGTTTCGAAAATTGTTAGATTTCAAGGGAATATGACAAGGGTCGTACATGTTCTACTCTACACTAAAAAGGTGTGATTCATTGAGATTTTATACAAAAATTAGGATATAAAACATATGGACATGCTATTTTTATAGATCAATATAGCTTTCATTAATTTGATCTAATGTGAGGGTGGATATCAAGAGGTTTGATTAAAGCCTCCTATTTTCCAAGGCTATGATTTTGTATAGTCCATCAATAAAGATTCCGCATCATTTTCGTTATTTTAAAGGGCTTTCGGCACATTTTCAACAGAAGTAGATGTAATTTTGCGTTTCAGTTTCTTGGTGAGTAAAAACTTAACTGTCAATACAGATCTATATTGTGGGATGACATGTAACGGTTGAAGTTTTAAATCTATTTTTCCAACCGAAGAGGATGAAAACGTCGGAAGAATTTTATGGTAGGTTTCCGTATTGCAATCCTTTTAGATATTTTGATATTACTAGGCGGATTTTACAAAAAAAAAAAAAAAAAAAAAAAATGTACGTCAATGTACCATAGTCTCAAGCAATTTCAGGTATTTTGAAGACCCGCCTCTTAGTGCAGGCTTCAATCCTGTCTTCTACAATCCATCTCTGTCTATAAATTCCGAATTTTATTAGGAAATTTCAAACCATCCCGCTCGCATCGTTCTTGGTTAGATATTCAGAAAACGATAATGCAATTTGTAAGCATCAATGGAATGCTTATGAAAGTTGACATAAGATTAATAACAAAATATCCATCACGAGTTCAAAGTATTTAAACATTTCTGGGGTTATCATAAAAAGGGTAATTTAATTGAAGCATATGCCTCCCTGTACAGTTCTGATAGTCAAGGATGGATATCAATGGAAATCTTACGAAAAGCGGAAATGATTCCAACTCGATTTCGAGGTATTTTTTTTTGCTGATCATTCCTTGAAGAGACTATTGGGGCTGTGTCTTGCGGAACAATTCTGCTAGTCTAAAAGCTGCATCTATGGAAAGCTTATGCAGAAAACTGCCTATTGGTACAGCAAGAAGATTTTTTGTGTTAAATAAAAAAACAGTAAAGAAAGTAGTAAAGTCGGACGGGGCCGACTTTATGATACCCTTCACCACTTTGGGTATATTCAACAGATCGTCGAATTTTTGAAGGACCATTATGTAACTGGACCGATTTTCAGGAAACTGAACACACATCATTCTAGACCTACTTCAGTACGCTGTGCCAAATTTCGTGCAAATCGAAAGATATATAGGAACTTTGGTGCACCATTTACATTAAATCGGACGAAAATATATATATGGGAGCAATATCTAAATGTGAAGCGATTTTTCCCAATATCAATAGGGTTCGTCCTTGGGCCAAATAAGTGACCTATGCCAAATTTCATCCAATTCGGATTGTAAATGCGACCTGTACTTTGTTTACAATTTAAAATGGACAGACGGACGGACATGCATAAATGGACTTAAAAACTGATTCTATGCATATTCTCAAGAGGAACCATGTGTCTATCTCGTTTCCTTTTGTCTGTTACAAACATATGCACAAAGACATAATACCCTGTACCATAGTGTGTTGAAGGGTATAATAAAGAAAGGGTAACTCAATTGTCCAGTGTACATTTCGGAGATATCAAAATAAAAATATTGTAAATTTTTCTCTGACAACCAGAAATTCTAAAATGGTCGCCAATTCGATTGGAAAGTGCGGCCGGAGGAAGGACCCATATAAATCCGAATATATATAAATAGTTTGGAAATAGGTCTTTTGACCTTTGAAAATTAGAAAGTCTAGGAAAGGATTATTATATCTTCGAATATTTTTATTGAGAATAAATATTTTACTACGTCTCCCTGTATTATGGAACTAGGATCCTGAAAATACCTATATATTGAAATGTTTCTAATATAAGACCATTTACCCTCTGAGAAATTTTAAGCGGGTTATTTCATAATTAATTTTCTTTTTACTAAGAGGATATTTGCCTGAAAAAAAGAAAAATACAGGCCTATGGAATATATTTTATTTATTGGGGTAAAATTCTATGACGATCTACCCATGGTCATGCGTCATTCTGTTGTAATCACGTTAGCTTTCGAAGGAACTGAGATAGGGTGCTGAACTCAGCGTAGAGTTGTCCCTTGTCTATATTCTGGTTAAGTTCAAAAAATGGACTATATCGGTCCACATTTAGGTATAGCCTTCATATAACTTCACCTTTGCGGTTATGAGTATATTGGACGCTTTTTTATCCGAATTTACTGTAATTCGAATTTACTGTAATTATACCCTACACAACTATGTTGTCAGGGTATTATAGCTTTGTACAGCCCCAAAAGTTTGTAACGCAGCGAAATATTGGTCCTAGACCTACCTTTAAGTATACCGTTCGTTATATCTCGACTAGCTGAGTCGATCTAGACATGTGTCCGTCCGTCCGTCCGTCCGTATGTCTATTATAATTTGTAAACACGATACAGGCCACAGTTATGGACCAATCTTCATGAAATTTTGCATGTAGAATGGCTTCTGGCCAATGAAGACCCCTATTGTTTTTTGGAAAGATCAGTTAAAAACTTTATTTTTGTCTAATTTTCTGGTCTCTGGGGCCTCTGGAGCCCAATTATGACCCAAACACTGTGAATTTTTGCATGGAGAAGTGGATCGGGCCAAAGAATAAGCATGCCTGTTTTGATAAAGATCGGTCAATATTTTGCGGGTCAAATTTACCCTAACTTTTGTGTGAAAAATGACAAAATGTGTATTCTATAGCGTATATATTTACCCCTGAAGAACAAAGTCCCGAAAAGTTGATAGCATATCCAAGAGTAGTGCTTGTCCTTTAAATTGATACAAATTATGTTGTCGTGTGTACTCGGATGTGGGAGTTGCACTTAAATATTGACAGGTGCTTAGGTATTCAAATATTATTTAGTAACACACTAGAGGGCGAAAATATAACGCTGATAGTTTTGAAATTTTCCATGAGAATTCAGGTATGGTCAAGGACAACGCCTATAATTTTCGGTGATGACCAATTAATAATATTGGGATGAAGTGGACCGAAAACTTAATTTTTTGTGTTTTTTTCGAGTTGATCTATAGGCCACAATTGAAGGCCGAACATCACAACACAATACCTGGTGAAAGGAATCGGGGCAAGTAATTAGAAGAGATATACTGAATATTATTAATATTTGTTGGCCTCTAGTCGATCAAGAGGGTGCAAATATCGCGAAATATTGCCCAATCTCAGAATGTAGTATCACAGAAAGTTAGATTTTCGTGGAAGTTGTGTAGGGTATCATATGATCGGCCCCGTCCGACTATACTGCTCCGCTCACTGGTTTGAAATTATATATTTTTGTATTTTGGACAGGTTCGAATTGACTGTACGTTGGGATAGGTTGCTGAATTTTCATAGAGTTGTCTTATTGGATGAAAAATCTTCCAAAAATATCAATATTTCTTTCCTTTTAGTTATATCCCTAATACTGTGGTACCGAATGTTCTCGCGATTTTGTGTATTTAGAATCGATTTTTTAACCGAGTTGGCTATTATTTCATATTTTAGGTTCTCATTAGGTAGAAAATATCCCCACCAAAAATATCCACGTTGACCCAAGACCCAATGTAACGATCTGGTCCATTAGCCGGTATTTGAAAAATGTTGGGTACATTTTACTTTCTATTTTGGGTTCTTATTGGGTTAATTTTTTACAAAAAAAAGTATTATCGGTCCACTATAAGGTAAAGCATTTTGAAGATTTGTTATATATTAGGCTGGAGGATAAGAAATCCATTATTTTTATATGAACAATAGGACTTTATTTACCATGCTTCGGAATGTCCGATTTGGGCCAAATATGCATCGTTTTGTTGTATGATTTGTTGCCATTTTAAAAGTAACTTCATTATGCCTCTCTCATAGAAGTCCTGCTCTCTATTTGCAAAAAATCTCTAGTAGGCGATTTTCACAATCCTTCCTTAATACCAATTTTTTATCATTAACGAAATTTTGCAATGCAAGAAAAAATATGATAATTGCTTGGTGCCAAGTCCGGACTGTATGTCGGATGCATTAAAGCTTCTCAACCAAGTCACCGAAGTTTCTGGCGAGTCATTGTAGATGTGTGTGGCCTAGCGTTGTCCTGGTGGAACACGACACCTCTCCGGTTGACAAATTCTGGCCAATTGCTATCTTCAAACGGTCAAGTTGTTGACAGTAGAGATCAGAATTTAGCGTTTGGCTCTATTTGCAAAAAATCTCTAGTAGGCGATTTTCACAATCCTTCCTTAATACCAATTTTTTATCATTAACGAAATTTTGCAATGCAAGAAAAAATATGATAATTGCTTGGTGCCAAGTCCGGACTGTATGTCGGATGCATTAAAGCTTCTCAACCAAGTCACCGAAGTTTCTGGCGAGTCATTGTAGATGTGTGTGGCCTAGCGTTGTCCTGGTGGAACACGACACCTCTCCGGTTGACAAATTCTGGCCAATTGCTATCTTCAAACGGTCAAGTTGTTGACAGTAGAGATCAGAATTTAGCGTTTGGCCATATGGAAGAAACTCATAATAAATAATTCCTTTCCAGTACCACAAATGCTTAGCAGAACCTTCTTGGCCGTTAGTTCTGGTTTGGACACCGTTTGATGTCCTTCACCGCTCTTTGACCACGATAGTTTTCGCACATGGTTATCGTATGTGAACCATTTCTCATCTTTAGTCACCATACGTTTAAGAAATTCGCAGATTGAAATTCGATCCATCCTATTTTTTCTGTTCAATGGTGTGACACCCAAACATCGAGCTTCTTTTTGAATCCAGCTTTGTGTAAATGTTTTAAAACAGTTTTATTACGACTGATAATATGCCGGTCAACTTTGATAATTTCTCCGATTTTTTAGAAATTTTCGACCACCGGCCAAATGGATTTCTTTTTCCCCAACCTAATATGTTTATATCCGCCAACCATCATTTTCGGTATTTTCAAGTTCCCGGGTCAATTTTACAGCCAGGGTCTGCAGTTTGGTATT
This sequence comes from Musca vetustissima, assembly GCF_032173495.1. Lineage (NCBI taxonomy): Eukaryota > Metazoa > Arthropoda > Insecta > Diptera > Muscidae > Musca > Musca vetustissima. The sequence continues at coordinate 100,659 of NW_026881341.1, read as the reverse complement.
TGGTAAAGACTCCATATTCATGTTCCGATTCAGACTTTTTTGAATGTCAATCTCATGTTGAATGCCATAAAGAGTTCGATACATTTTGTTAAAAAAACGTCTTTGGAAAAGTTGAAACCGTTGACAATTTTTTTTAAATTCAAGTTTATTTTTTTTTTAATATACGACTAAAAATGCTTTTAAACGGGGTTTATAAAAATCAAGGCCTATTAAAAATGTTTTCTTATTAAATTAATGTTTATGTAGGTCTTTAAACCCACAATTATCAAAGCTATAGCCGCATTATTAAACAACTTCGCTAAGCTATTTATTTAAAAAGTTCACGCTTGTGGTTGAGGGGTACCCATGATTAATATTTCAATGAAAATGATCTATATATGTTAAAATCTACATTTTCAAAATTTCATTTTTTTAAATTTATCACTCTGGCATCAGTGTTCTTCATTAGTCCGTCAGTCATTAGAATGAAAATGACTGGCTATTAAACGAAAAACAGAACCATTAGCCAAACATCTTCGATGGTGTGGTGTGTGTAAATTGAGTCTGGTTAGTGAGAAATTGCAAATCAATTTCAGAAAATCTTTTAAATTCCAAAAAAAGAAAAAAAAATAAAAAAAAACATCTAACAGTTTGAGTAAATTGTTTTTGTCCCCAACCCACTGAGTTGTTGTTGCCACGACCACATCAGGGTTACTAGTTACCTAGCAGATTAGCAATTTGTTTAGCAGTGAAAGTAACTAGAACTATGGCATCTTTTTTGTCGTTCGGAAGAAGAAGAAGAGGAGGCCATTGTAGATTGAAAGGTGTTGGTCATAAAAAAGAGATAAACTGCAACCGCAATAAATGGCAAAAGGTGTGGCTGGCTGGCCAGTCGGCCGTCCGACTGGGTGTTATTTTTGTATGTTTGTGTAACGTCTAAGAATTAAAAGAAAGTGTGTTGTCGTGGTTTTTCGTTTAATTACTAATGCCACCGCTACCGCTTCTTGTGGGGTAGCACTCGTTTTGTGGGCCACCAATTTTTTTTAGTCAAAGGAAGGAACAACCAACAGCATAGAAATATTTAATGCTCACCACTACCGCTGCTTAGAAGCTGTTATATTGATGGCAATTTTCTGGCGGTTGGTCTGTCTGTCGTTGGTTTGTTGTTCCACTATCTTTCGATATCAACAACTCAGCCAAAAAAAAAAAAAAAAAAAAAAAAAATAGAAACACCAAAACAAGAAGACGAGGAAGAATAAATTCAACTTACCTGGTAAATAGATGCCAGATAAAAGCAACTTTTCAGGCAAATCGGTAATTAAATTTGGCGCTATAATTTCACTTTCCAAATGATCTGTAACGAAATGTGCAAAGAAAACAACAAAAAAATTAGGTGAAATATAAGATATGATTTAGAAACAATGTTATTTTCTTGAATTTAAAATAAAATCAGAGATAAGCAGTTAATTTGTGTTTGTTAATTGTTGTGCCTTTGGGGATATGGGTATTTGTGAATATCACAATGACTTGGAGAAAAGTTATCAGATTTCCAGGTGATAAAAAATGCACGTGTTGTACTAAATCAAATTAAGTCATTTCCTTTTTTCAAATAAACGCTTTAGTCGCAAATAAATTGATGTTGTTGACTATTTGATCCGTTACTTGGCGAAACCAAATTAAACAATTAAAACCGGCGTTAGCATGGCACAAAGATGTCATCTTTTAATAACCTCCTCCATGTGTAAAAGCCAAACACTATATCCACTGCCAATGAAAGCTTAGAATGGATTTCATTGGATACCTATACCAAAACTAAACTCCTATGTTGTTAAAATATATGAAGTCCTGTTTTCTCTATACAGACTAATTGTTCTGTATAAAGATACGTCAAACCTTACCGAGTAAGTTTATACTAATAAAAGTGCCTTCTATAAGTAAATGTAAAGACAATTTTGGCTAAAAAACTTTAACAGCCTGTTTCTGGCGGATTAGAAACGAATTCGTCCGTCTGTCCATTGGAATGTTTATGTTTTGATAAAGATCGGTCAATACTTAGTGGGTCATATGGACCCAAACTTTTGTGTAAAAAATACATACTCCTGATGGTCATAGACACTTGACCATTAAATTGATACCAATTATATTGTTGTTTGTACTCGGATGTTATGATATTGTTTAGTACTACTATCACCCCCACTACGCCTATAATGTTCGGTGTTGTTGAGATGATATTTAGGGTATGCAATAAACCGAAAACATTAGGCAGAACATCACATATTTTAAACGGCGAAGGTCATCTGACCAAATACTTATGACGGCTGTTTAGATAATGATCGGTCAATATTCCGAGTGTCAAATCAATTACCTGGAGAAAACAAGATTTGGAAAATATGCCGGGCTTAGAAAGTAGAGCCTTTTAATCGACCAAGAGAGTGCAAATATCGCGAAATATTGCCCAGGTTCAAACTCTAGAACGGCCGAAGGTTAGATTTTCGTGGCAGTTGGTATACTGCTCCTCACTGGTGAAGGGTATCATGTAATCGGCTCGGTCCAACTTGACGACTTTCCTTACTGGTTTTAAGTTATATTTTCACGACAAGAAATTTATGGCGCCCGATTTGAAATACTGTTAATGCTTTGGTTTTTTGGTGTAACAATGCTGTCTCATCGATATAACGAATAAAGATTAATTTTCACGAAACTTAACACACATCACTCTAGACCTAATTCATTACGCTGTGCCAAATTGGGTGCAAATCGAAATATATTAAGGGACTTTGGTGCACCATTTACATTAAATCAAACGAAAATATATATGGGGCTATATCTAAATCTGAACCGATTTTCGGAAAACTTAACACATATCACTCTAGGCTTAATCTAGTACGGTATGCTAAATTTCGTGCGAATCGAAAGATATATAGGGTCTTTGGTGCACCATTTACATTTAATAGGACGAAAATATATATGGGAGCTAAATCTAAATCTGGACCGATTTCTATAGGGTTCGTCCTTGGGCCAAATAAGTGACCTATGCCAAATTTCATCCAAATCGGATCATAAATGCGACCTGTACTTTGTTCCCAACAATACATGGACGGACAGACGGACATGCGTAAATTGACTCAGAAAGTGATTCTATGCATATTCTCAAAAGGAACTATGTGTCTACCTCGTTTCCTTTGGCTGTTACAAATATATGCACAAAGACATAATACCCTGTGGTACAGGGTGGTGAAAGGTATAAAAAACCAGTAAGGAAAGTAGTAAAGTCGGACTGGGCCGACTATATGATACCCTTCACCATATATATTCTACATATGTATCCTAACAGACATCGCTTTTTTGTTATATATCCGATTTCAGGGAAAATTGCCAGAGACTAATTTATATTACTTCAGTACGTTGTGTCAATCGGATCTAGGATCTTTTCATGAAGCCTACCAACATCATTCTAGCCTTAATCCAGTACCCTGTGTCAAATTTCGTGCAAATCGAATGATTCTCAGAGACTTTTGTGCACCAATTGCCTAAAATCCGATGCAAATGTATATGGGATCTATATCTAAATCTGAACCGATTTTCGCGAAACTTAGCACACGTCATTCTAGCCTTAATCCAGTACCCTGTGCCAAAATTTGTGCAAATCGAATGATTTTCAGAGACTTTTGTGCACCAATTGCCTAAAATCGGATGAAAATATATATGGGATCTATATCTAAATCTGAACCGATTTTCGCGAAACTTTGCACACATCATTCCAGACTTAATTCAGTACGCTATGCCAAAATTCGTGCAAATGAAAAGATTTCCAGGGACTTTGGTGCACCAATCACCTAAACTCGGCCGAAACTATGTATGGGAGCTATATCTAAATCTGAACCGATTTTCATGAAACTTAGCACACATTGTTACAGACGCAATTCGGTACGCTATGCCAAATTTCGTGCAAATCGAAAGATATATAGCGTCATTGGTGCACCAATTACCTTAAATCGGATGAAAATATATATGGGAGCTATATCTAAATCTAAACCGATTGTCACGAAACTTTGCACACATCATTCTAGACTTAATTCAGTACGCTGTGGCAAAATTCGAGCAAATCAAAACATTTCCAGTGACTTTACTGCACTATTTACCTAAAATCGGGCGAAGCTATATATGGGAGCTATATCTAAATCTGAACCGATTTTCATGAAACTTAGCACACATTTTTATAGATGCAATTCGCTACGCTATGCCAAATTTCGTGCAAATCGAAAGAAATATAGGGCCATTGGTGCACCAATTACCTTAAATCGGATGAAAATATATATGGGAGCTATATCTAAATCTGAACCGATTTTCACGAAACTTAGCACACATCATTCTAGACCTAATTCAGTACCCTATGCCAAATTTCGTGGTGCACCATTTACATAAAATCGGACAGAACTATATATGGGAGCTAAATCTAACTTTGAATCGATTTTCACGAAATTTAGCATACATCATTATGGACCTAATTTAGTACTCTGTGCCAATTTCGTGCAAATCGAAAGATATATAGGGACATTGCACACCATTTACCTAAAATTGGACGAAAGTATATATGGGAGCTATATCTAAATCTGAACCGATTTTTCTCAATTTCAATTGGGTTCGTCCTTGGGCAAAACAAATGAGCTGTGCCAAATTTCATCCAATTTGGATTATAAATGCGACCTGCACTTTGTTTGCAATTTAACACCAACAGACGGACGGATGGACGGACATGCATAAATCGACTCAGAAAGTGATTCTATGCATATTCTCAAAATGAACTATGGGTCTATCTCGTTTCCTTTTGCCTGTTACAAAAATATGCACAAAGACAGTGTGGTGAAGGGTGTACAAATTCGAAAGTTCGGTGCTTGACAAAATTTATTGCTTGCGGGAAGCAAATGCCTTTAATCCACATATAATTTTATTTCCAAGCTTCTTAAGCATTCGTTAGCACGACATGTGATAAGTTAGTCAGTTCAACATTGCTTCAAGATAATGCAAACTTTTTCTATCTTCTGATAATGAAAACTAAAAAAACTGTGGTCTTGACCATGAATGAAAGTTCAAAGGGTTATCCATAACAAAAAAAACTATGTTGTTATAGCCTATTTATATGATGTTTGTTTATTTTTTGTACCCGACCTCTATTATGGCAACGGCGTTATATTAAATTTTTTCATAGCATTTGTTATTTTACAAAATACCAACATTATAATTATTACAAAGAACTATATTCAAAAGCATTCATCGTGCGCAATGTTTGTAATAATGATCCCGCCCCATTTTAGACATTTCGATTCTCCTAGGCACATTTTCAACCGAAGAAGTTGTGAATAACAAATTAAATGATATAGAACCCTAATAAAATCTCCGACCGATTATAGGTATTTAGAATTCCCATATCATGGTGTAGGGTACCAATAGGTCGCCCTAGCCGAACTTAAAAATTTTTACTTGATTCTTGTCATTTATTTTTTTTTTTTTTTGCATTAGCATCGGTGAGATAAGAACCATAATTCTTTTTCCGAATTTTAGGCAAAATATTTATTATCAATTTTAGTTTTATTAAGTAGATTGTCAATTCAAGATCGCGATCGGATGATATGACGAAAAAATAATTTTAAAATAAAATGCGTAAATTACAAATAGTATTCGCTTTAATTTGCCTATGGACGTCGGAATATGTGTCGGCGGAAAGTACAAGTCAAAAAAGATTGCAACAAATTCAAAATAATATCGATGTAAATGCAACAGTGTGTGAGAATTTCTATCAATATGCTTGTGGCAAGTGGTGGGATTCAAACCTAGTGGCAAATCGAGGAAATCTGGAGAGTCTACAAGCAACGGTGAACATGGAAATGGAAAAAATCTTTGCAGCCAAGGATTTTAATAATTCAACAAAATTTTTAAAAAATCCCCACAACTATTACCAGGCCTGTGTGGAGAGTTCTGGTGGAGAAAAGGAAGTTGGAGAATATTTGAAATGGCTAAATACCGAGGAGGCTATGAAATGGCCAACAGAGTTGTGGAATAATGAAAGTCAGTGGAATTGGGATTATGATTGGATTGAATTATTGGCATTGACACGAAGATATGGGTTCAATGATCTATTCTTCCAGGAAGACATTACCCAACGTATAGATGATACTCGGCGCATGATAATTGAATTGAAACGTCCCAAATTGGAGAGAATGGAGAATCTTTGGTCTTATATGCTAAAAAATAACATCTCAGAATTTAAAGAGATCTTTGAAAAATTTAGTGAATTTAATCAGGCACTATTCGATGGCTTGTCGGAATTATTCCCCATTCAGGATTCTTATTTGGATAGTCACATTGATGATGATTCCGATTTGGTTGCCTTGGGGGATTTGCAAATGCCCTGGTTGGAGAAATATTTATGTGTTCTTCTAAATCAAACCAATGTTGATCCGCAAATGCAGTTGTACATACAAAGTGTGGATTATTTGAAGGGGCTGTTTGCCCTGCTGATAGAATATGATAACTCCCTGATTTGTGATTACATACATTTGCAGTTTTATGTGGATCTAATGCGTCAAGATGTGAAACGTGAAGAGGGGAATTGTATGACAAGTACATGGGTGGAATTTCCTTTGGTCCTGCAATGGTTGTATGGAGAACAACATCCAGAGGTTAAACGTGAAGTTCTGGTGATTGAAGATATTTACAGAAAACTAAAAGAGAATTTCTACGCCACCCTGCATTTAAATGTCTATCAATTTGGCAAAGACATTTTAAATTATTTGGATATGAAATTAGAAAATCTCAACCTAACAACAATAGTGGATATTTCCCCTGAAACCTTTGAAAAATTCTATGGTCATTTAAATCTCACAACGGATGATTATTATGGGAATATTTTAAAATTAAGGAATTTCAAATTCAATATCACTCATCAATGTCTAAATTCGCATCCACAAACTCCAAGTGAACTAATGTTTCTGAATACCCTCTTTGGAATAAAGGAGAGCCCTGCTCAATACCATCTGCCTCGTTTATATGCCCGCCAAAGTTGTATCTTTTTACCCCTAACCATATTACAGTACCCCTACTACAGCCTGGACATGCAAGATCTTTACCTTTACAGTTCGTTGGGCTTTCATTTGGCCCGAGAAATCGCCAAGGCTTTTAATCCCAAGAATTTGGAAATCACTCTAGACGGTTCCAATGATTACAACATGGCTGATGAAATATTTGATTATCCAAAATTTGGCCTTACAATGCGTCGTTTAAAAACGGATTTTTCCTTTACACATGAAATTGAAGAAGTTATTGCCGATTTGGATGGTCTAAAATTGGCCTATGAAACATTTCTTGCCGAACATCGGGATATTATACATAAGGAAGTCTTTGTGATTGACGGAGTGCCGCGTACGGTCAAACATATTTTCTTTCTCAATTATGCCCACAATTTTTGTAATCGAAATTGTTTGGAGAGTGCCATGAATATAGGGCAATATAATTCGTGTAATCGTGTCAATGTACCTCTAACACGTTTTGGCAAATTCCGATATGGTTTCGGATGTAAAAAGAATGTTAAATGGGGTTATCCCATGTGGAGGGGAAAGAGTAATAAATGAAATGTAAATAAATGTATATATTTATAGGAAATGACATTTGTTTTATTTATGAAATTATCTAAATTAAATTAAAAAAAATAATAATTTGGAAATGAAATCAGACTATGGAGTCGCGGTCTATGAGACCATTTTGTTTAGATTTGCATGATTTGTGACGACTGTGGGCGTAAATCAAATAATGACGATAAGTTCGGTTGGATCGAGCTTTTTATGCCCACCACCATGAGGTTCGCATTAAAAATACCTTAAAATTAGTCTAAGACCTTTAGCATACAAAAAAAAGGAGGATCCTTTACATGAGACATATGGCAAAATACGGAACTTTATTTAAAAGTTCTTAGGAATACGTTTTGTACACCCGATTATCAAAGGATATCCCCTACTATTAGACAATGCAGATGTCAAATTACATCTATTTTTGTAAAATATGCCTAGGATCATGAACCTTATTATAAATATTTGACAGTCGTTCAAAAAACGTCCTAGTCGAATGGTGCCAAAACATGTTGAAGAAATAATAAATCGCTGTGCTTCACCACATCGTCACAAGTGACGAATCATTGATCTCTGTAGGATATCAATTCTGAGTTATACACCACAATTTCAAAACCGAACAGTAAAAGACGAATCATTGTGCATCGGACAATCTTGACTCTCATAAAACGCCTCAATCTAATCCCTTTTTTGACTGACCAGAACGTGGAATTGATTCACGGTACATCCTTGTATTGGCACCAAATGACTTCATTTTTACCATACATAAAGAAAAAATGCATTGTCAACAATTTTCCTTGCAAAAAATTATCAATATTGGTCCATGTATTCGCATGAGCCCCAAATACAATGGTACCGCATCACACATCAATTCTGATCGCAACGGCCTAGCTATGGATCTTTTCACGGCCTAGCTATGGATCTTTTCGGCCTAGCTATGGATCTTTTCACGAAGCTTAGCAACATCATTCTAGACTTAATTCAGTACCCTATACCAAAATTCGTGCAAATTGAAAGATATATAGGGGCTTTGGTGCACCAATTACATAAAATCGGACGAAAATATATATGGGACCTCTGTCTAAATCTGAACCGATTTTCAGATTTAGATATAGCTAGCAAATCGAATGATTTTCAGATACTTTGGTGCACCAATTAACTAAAATCGGATGAAAATATATATGGGACTATATCAAAATCTGAACCGATTTTCACGAAACTTTGCACACATCGTTCTAGACTTAATTCAGTACGCTATGCCAAAATTCGTGCAAATGAAAAGATTTCTAGGGACTTTGGTGCGCCAATTACCTAAAATCGGGCGAAACTATATTTGGGAGCTATATCTAAATCTGAACCGATTTGCATGAAACTTAGCGCACATTATTATAGACGCAATTCAGTACGATATGCCAAATTTCGTGCAAATCGAAAAATATATAGGGGCTTTGATGCACCAATTACTTTAAATCGGATGAAAATATATATGGGAGCTATGTCTAAATCTGAACCGATTGTCACGAAACTTTGCACACATCATTCTAGACCTAATTAGGGACGCTCTGCCAAATTTCGTTCAAATCCAAAGATATATAGGGACTTTGGTAAACAATTTACCTTAAATCGGACGAAACTATATGGGAGCTATATTTAATCTGAACCGATTTTCACGAAACTTTGTACATATCATTCTAGATTTAGTTTAGTACGCTATGCCAAATTTCATGCAAATCGAAAGATATATAGGGACTTTGGTACATCATTTACCTTAAATCGGAGGAAAATATAAATGGGAGCTATATCTAAATCTGAACCGAATTTTCCCAATTTCAATAGGGTTCGTCCTTGGGCCAAACAAATGAGCTGTGCTAAATTTCATCGAATTCGGATAATAAATGCGACCTGTACTTTGTTTACAATTTAACGGACAGACGGACATGCATAAATCGACTCAGAAAGTGATTCTATGCATATTCTCAAAAGGAACCATGTGTCTATCTCGTTTCCTTTTGCCTGTTACAAACATATGCACAAAGACATAATACCCTGTACCACAGTGTGGTGAAGGGTATAAAAACTATATCCATACTCCAAACCCACCCTCAAATTAAAAATTTTAGGATACCATTCGGTTAACCAAATATTTACCAACTTTAGTACACATAATTCCCTTAACTCCCCTATGATGATTCTATGAACAATTCTAAGCAACTTTGGTGAAGGAACCTAAGGTCAATCTCGATTTTAGAATCTCCCACTTTTCAAAAATGTTTTTTCCCCCTATAACATCATTTTGATTCAAAATGCGATTTTTTATTTATAGTTATATTATTTTTGTATGTGTATATGGGGGTTTTTGGGTCGAAAAATTCATTTCTGATCTCTATTTTTACCTATGACCCACGCAAGAGAGCGTTTCATACATATTTTGACTATAAAACAGACGAGATAGACCTACGGTTCCTTCACCAAAGTTGCTTAGAATTGTCCATAGAATAAATCTAGGGGCTGGTTTTAATCGAATTTTTCCGCTCCATACAAATTGGCCCGCCCTAGTATTCATGTATTCAAAAAGTACTAAACAGTACTAAATTTGGCACAGTTTGAGGTACGAATGGAACTGAAGTCCTAAAATTTGAAATCAACATTTAGTACTTTTCATGCCGTTCTAGTACGAATTTCCCAGATATTTCTGACACCTTTTGGTGTGACCCTCAATCCTAATTTCAAGATTTTAGCTGCATTGGTGAATCGTTAAGAAAAATATCGTTTAATTAATTCGAACTTACCATCGGTCAACGAATTACGCCTATCTTCGGCATTTTCTTCGTCACTGTCTATGTGGGGAAATGATTTTCCCAAACAGAATCTCGGTAGGGTAGGTGATGTATTCGAATCTTTCGGTTGGTTATTATTTTCACATACATTGTTGTTGGTGTTGCTGCTTGCGTTATTATTGTTGTTGTTTTGACCATTAGCAATGTTATTATTATTGTTGTTGTTGCTGCAGTTATTTCTATTATTAGCATAATTCAAATGTCCCTTGGTGTATGACGAATTACTGGAACTACTCGATGCAGTACTAAGACCACTGGCACTACTATTACCCGACGATGTTGAATTCATGCTATCCTGACGATTGGTGAAACGACGCAACATATATTTGTTGTTGTGTAGCTTATTGTTTTTCGTAATCAGCTCACTGCGTCTCAGGATACATTTTGGTGAACCGGTGGTTGCATTGTTGTTGGTGGTGTTCTTTTGATCCGCCGCTTCTTTATTCGCCATCGATGATGGTTTTTGGTCGGAGACGACATTGTTGTTGTGGTGGTTTTGTTGATGATGATATGGTCCTGTTAGCTGATTGAGCGATAAACGCTCTATGCTATGCTCAACACCAATTAGCAGATTTTGCAGAAGTTGTGGCAAATCGTCACTCAACATTTCGAGGGCAATGGGACTCAGGTACAGAGAATTATCATATGGATCGAAGGAGACAATTTTCAGGGTGGGATCTGCGGAAAATGAAGTTGGTGACTCGTTCGTTACAGTTGACGCCGGCGATGATGATGTTGTCGCTGTTGTTGATATCGTTCGAGTTTTGGCAATATAATTTAGCGTTGGTGTACGCCAAATGGCATACAATTTTGGTTCGGACTTATTTTCACCTGCAATACAAGAGAAAAGCAATTATAACACAATAATAAATATTTCTCAAAATATTTGTATTTAAGGCCTTTAAAGGCTTCCATATCCTAAAAGAGGCATTTTAAGGTCTTTAAAGGCTTCTATCATCTCAAAATGGCATTTTAATTTTCTGTGGTCTAAAAAGGAATTTTAAGGCCTTTAAAGGGTTCTATCGCCTAAAAAAGGCATTTTAAGTTTTGTGTTCTAAATAACCATTTTAAGGCCTTAAAGGCTTCTATCGCCCAAAAAGGCATTTTAAGGCCTTTAAAGGGTTCTATCGCCTAAAAAAGGCATTTTTAGTTTCTGTGGTCTAAAAAAACATTTTAAGGTCTTTAAAGGCTTCTAAAAAAAGCATTTTAATTTTCTGTTGTCTAAGGCCTCTAAAGGCTTCTATCGCCTAAAAAGACATTTTAATTTTCTGTGGTCTAAAAATGCATTTTAAGCCTTTAAAGGCTTCTATCTCCTGAAAAGACATTTTAAGGCCTTTAAAGGCTTCTATCGCCTAAAAAAGGCATTTTGATTTTCTGTGGCCTTAAAAGGCATTTTAAGGTCTTTAAAGGGTTCTATCGCCTAAAAAAGGTATTTTAATTTTCTGTGGTCTAAAAAGGCCTTTAAAGGCTTCTATAGCCTAAAAAAGGCATTTTGATTTTCTGTGGTCTTAAAAGGCATTTTAAGGTATTACAGGGCTTCGATCGCCTATAAAAGGCATTTTAATAATACCCTACACAAGTATGTTGTCAGGGTATTATAGTTTTGTGCAGCCCCAAAAGTTTGTAACGCCGCGAAATATTGGTCCTAGACCCACCTTTAAGAATACCGATCGACTAGCTGAGTCGATCTAGACATGTGTGTCCGTCCGTCCGTCTGCCCATTATAATTTGTAAACACGATACAGGCTACAGTTATGGACCAATCTTCACGAAATTTTGCATGTAGGATGGGTTCTGCCCAATGAGGACCCCTATTGTTCTTGGTAAAGATCGGTTAATATTTAGGGGATGAAATGGACCAAATACTTAATTTTTGTCGGTTTTTCTGGTCACTGTAGAGGCCGCAATTATGGTCCGAACATCGCGAAATTTTACATGGAGAAGGGGATCGGGCCAAAGAATAAGCATGCCTGTTTTGAAAAAGATCTGTCATTATTTAGCGGGTCAAATGGACTCTGACTTTTGTGAGAAAAATGACAAAATTTGTATTCTATGGCGTATATGTTTACTATTGACGGACATAGACCCGAGAAGTTGATAGTATATCCAAGAGAAGCGGTTGACCTTTAAATTGATACCAATTATATTGTCGTATGTACTTGGATGTGGGAGATACACTTAAATATTTACAGGTGCTTACGTACTGAGATATTCTTTAGTAACCCATTACCACACTGGAGGGCGGAAGAGAACGACTATAATTTTCGGTGATGATCAGATAATAATTTTGGGATGAAGTGGACTGAAAACTTATTTTTTTCGAGTCGACCTATAGGCCACAACGGAACATCACAACACAACACACGGTCAAGGGAATCAGGATAAGTAATTGGAAATACTGTACTGAATATTAGTAATATTCGGAAAATATGCCAGTGTAAGGAAGAGGTGCTGTTGACCTCTAATCGGGCAAGAGGGTGCAACTATCACAAAATTTTGCCAGGCTCGGAATGAAATTCCGCAGAAAGTTAGATTTCCGTTATAGTTGTGTAGGGTATCGTATGGTCGGCCCCGTCCGACTATACCGCTCCGCTCACTGGTTTTGATTATTTGCTACATTTTTATAAATTATTTTCGTAAATTGTTGTAAGTGTGGTTGTTGACAACTTTGATGTTAGTTTTTATAGTTTTTTTGACACTCACCTGGTTTAACACATAAATAAATCTCGGCAGGTTTCACGTGCTTATCATCAAGGCCCCCCAAATGAAGTATAACTTCGCCAATAGGTGTTACTAGAGGCCATCCTTGACTCCAAATTAAAGCCTACAAACAAGAAAGAGACAAGAAAAACAATATTTAAAATTTTGAAAACAAAAAAACATGACTGACATAAAAGTCATTAAAGTGTTGTTGTTCTTACAATATTCATATATAGTTGCTGTTGTTGTTATTGTTTAGCTTTGTATTGAAAATGTAATAAAAATTCAATAGATTTTGAAAACCAAAAAAAAAACAACTGAGAATTTTTCTATAGAATCATGATGTGTTGTTGCTGTAAACTTGTCCAATGGTGAAAAATGTGTTTGTTGTTGTTGGTTTTTATTTTTCAATTACAATTGCATTTATTTTGCCCTCTTTTGTTGCCACTTGGTAGTTTAGATTGTAGGTTGCAGTGTTTAAATACATTGACAAAACAAAAAACTTGGTGTTATATAGACAATAATATGAAGAACACAGTCGTTAGGTTCGGACAGGCTGTACCTTTTACACCCGACACCATAAGGTGAATCTTCAAAATACCTTAAGAATAAGTCAAAATCGTTTATAACAACACACAAACATGTAGATTGCCTAATACCTTAAAAAATACCGAAAATGGACGGGACCTTTATGGTGGTTATGCCAAAACAGGGAACTACATAGAAAATTGGCTCCAAAAATGCTTTCCCCCTTCGAGTAGAAAATTGCAGCCACTTATGTATATGGAAGATATATCAGAATATGGATTTATATGGATAATTCTCAGCATCCAATAACTGAAATACTCCGGAATGACAAATAAAAGTCATTTCGGTGGCAAAATGCGGATAAAACCTTTATTATACCGAAAATGAAGCGGTACAGTTATGCGGACTCCGATGAATATTTCGAGTTGTGGTGGTCTTTTATAAAAAATATATATATAAGACCGTTTCCATTTGTAACAGGGTGTATTTATAAAAGACTTTCTGACTTCTCTAAAAGCTGTGGTTCTATGAAAATATCTCCTGTTATTCTCCAGGAAAACCTTCTGGTCTTCTATTAGAAGACATTCTGGTTTTCCCTAGGAAAACATTGTGGTCTTCTGTATAAGGTCTTCCCTAAGAAGACCTTCTGCTCTTCTCTAAGAAGTCTTCTGGTCTTCTCTAAGAAGACTTTCTGGTCTTCAATAAGAAGACCTTTTGGTCTTCTATAAGAAGACATTTTGGTCTTCTAAAAGAATAACGTTTGGTCTTCTATAAGAAGGCCTTATGGTATTTTATAAGAATACATTCTGGTCTTCTATAGGAATACTATGGGGAAGACCTTCTTGTATTTTATAAAAATACCTACTGGTCTTCTAAAGGAAGACCTTCTGGTCTTCTATAGGAAGACCTTCTGGTCTCCTATAGGGAGACCTTCTGGTCTCCTATAGGAAGACCTTCTGGTCTTCTAAAGGAAGACCTTCTGGTCTTCTGTAGGAAGACCTTCTGGTCTTCTATAGGAAGACCTTCTGGTCTTCTATAGGAAGACCTTCTGGTCTTCTAAAGGAAGACCTTCTGGTCTTCTGTAGGAAGACCTTCTGGTCTTCTATATGAAGACCTTCTGGTCTTCTATAGGAAGACCTTCTGGTCTCCTATAGGAAGACCTTCTGGTCTCCTATAGGAAGACCTTCTGGTCTCCTATAGGAAGACCTTCTGGTCTCCTATAGGAAGACCTTCTGGTCTCCTATAGGAAGACCTTCTGGTTTTCTATAGGAAAACCTTCTGGTCTTCTATATATAAGACTTTCTAATCTTCCATAAGAAGGTATTCTTCTACAATAAGGCAAGCAGATCTGATTTTCTATAAGAAGACCTTCTGAACATCTATAGGAAGACCTTCTGGTCTTCTATAGATGTCCTTCTGGTGTTCTATAGATGTCCTTCTGGTCTTCTATAGGAAGACCTTCTGGTATTCTATAGGAAGATCTTCTGGTATTCTATAGGAAGAACTTCTGGTCTTCTATAATAACACATGTTGGTCTTCTAAAATAATACCTTTTGGTCTTCTATAAGAAGGCCTTATGGTATTTTATAAGAATACATTCTGGACTTCTATAGGAATAATATCGGGAAGACTTTCTACCTACTGGTCTTCTATAGGAAGACCTTTTGGTCTTCTATAATAAATTCTTCTGGTCTTTTATCAGAAGACCTTCTGTTCTTCTATAGGACGAACTTCTCTTTCTTCTATAGGACGAACTTCTGGTCTTCTATAGGAAGACCTTCTTGTCTTCTATAGGATGAACTTCTGGTCTTCTATAGGAAGAACCTCTGGTCTTCTACAAAAAGGATGGGATTTTCTGGTCTTCAATAAGAAGACCTTCTGGTATTCTATAAGAAGACCTTCTGGTCTTAAATTAGAGGTTTTCTATAAGAATAACATTCTGGTCTTCTATAAGAATTAATTCTGATCTCTATAAAAATATCTTCTGGCCCTCTTCTATAAAGTCTTCTTCTTCTATAAAGAAGTCTTTCTGTTCTTCTATGATAAGACCTAGTGGCTTTCTAGAAGAATACATTCAGGTCTATTACAAGAAGTACTTCTGGTCTTCTAGAAAACTACCTTCTAGTCTACAATATGAGATCTTGTGATTTAATTCATTGTGACATCTTTCATGTGGGACATAGGACCACTTGTGTATGGGTATGCAAAATTTCAGGAAGCGGATATGGTCCTTTTGACAAAAAAAAAAAAAACACAATATTTATTTTACACAGGGATGGTCCGTGCGACGAATTTTTAGGTTTTCGACTATCAAAAAAGTGTAAACGTCGAAAACGTTATATACCTGTATAAAATGTAGTAAACGTAATTTATTTGAATATCATTACCATATATAGGTATTTTGTACAATATATATCATTTTTATATATATCTGGCTATTCTTTACTGGAACTGATAAACAATTCCAAACTTATCGGAAAAGAAAATTTTGAAATTTGATATGGATTTGAGTAAAACATACGTAATTTCATAACTGATTAATGGAAATAGCTGTTTTGTCAAAAACCTAATGGTTTTGGGTAGGTTTCCGACGTTTCTGACGTATGTATTATACGTCGGAAATGCAGGCCATTTACGTCACTGTTTCTGACGGGCCATCTCTGCTTTTACATTTTAAGTCATTCGAAAATAATCCGTTTTCCTTTTTTAAACACTGTACACTGTAGCTGTTGCAGGTGCTCTCCACAAATGATGTGCGCACAACTGACATTCACGCATGCCTATTTTTTATGATCTGTGAATGAACGAATATGCATTTGTCAAATACATCTGTATATGTATGTACGTTTGTTTTTCAGATAAGAATTTTTGAAATGAATGTCACCGCATTAAAAAAAAACAACATTCAAATTTAAACCATTAATGTTTCGGACAACAACTACCCACCAATATATGTTCTCCACTCCTTAGTAAATGATTGAATTGCTGAACACAAAAAAAGCAAAAAACGAGAAAATAATTTTCAAAGCTATTGATTGCCATTTACGCTGCATTGTGGCAATGAAAATCTAATGATAACCATTATTTTCTTGCCAGCCAGTCTGCCTTTAGAATGCCATTGAAAAAATCGATGATAAATTGTAGATTGATAGCTAAAAACAAAACCGAATATGAAAAGAAGAGACCGTGCCTCTTTTGTTTTGGAAACTTTACGTATCACTGACCCTCATTTGGGGGTGTAGAAAGAACAACGGTTTTATTTGAGCGAGGAAATATCAATACCAAAATCGGAAACACATGGGGTATGGGGTTTGATCGCCTGTGCGATATGTGCCATTTGCGGGCGTTTTGTCATCTTTGTCACTGACATTAAAAAAGTGTAATTATTATGGTTGATTTCATTGATGATATCATGATGGATTATCATCATCATTAGCGGCGGATACATGTGGATGTGGTCTATTTACAAAAATACAAAATGGGATTTGTTTTTTCTTTTCTAATTTGTTTGGTTGCGGAATTTTGGAAATTGAGTTCAATGTCTATTGCTGAAAATAGTTGACAAAAAAAAACTACTTTGAAATTATCAGTTGATGTTGCAACAGAAGTTTAGTCTCAGCCTAGGATATATCTAGTACTAAATTAATCCAGACTTTTTTATGTAATTTTGGACAATTTTTTTAGGCGTGTGAAGCCACAGTCCACATGGGCGAATATATACTAAACATTTTTTGCATAGAAATATCCGAGAATCCGAAATTCCAAACAAGTTTCAAAAGTGGGTAGGACAATCAGGTGGGGCCTATATCAAATCGTGGACAATATTTTGCAGAAATGTGTTTTACCCTGCAGTATCCGGGAATGTCAAATAACAGCCACTTCATTGGGAAAATGTGGCTAAAACCTTTAAAAAACTGACGATAGGGGGCTGCGTTTATTGAAGGGCTATATCAATACATGGACCTATTATAACAATTTTCTGGACCAGGTTATATTAGCATTGAATGACCCTTTTTAAAATATTACAGGTGTACCGAATATTGTATACCATTATATGGGGACTGCCTTTTATAGAAATATTTATTACCCTATGAGATCCCAATGTACCAAAAACAGCCAATTACTTAAAAAAAACTCAAACTACCGAGTAATGGAGGGTACTATTTTATGTGGGCTACACTGAAACTTCGACCAATGTTTATCAATGAGAATCCGAAATAAAAAATTACAGCCTATTCGGTTGAGGTCTATCTTTTTGTAAAAACGTGTCCAAAAGCCTCAAAATACCAATTGTAGGTGTGTAATGTTATAAGGAGAGCCGATATTTTCAATACCAATCATTTCAGGAGTAGTAAAATATGTCGAGTTATATCATGATTTTAAAAGACGGACGGACAAACGATCGCCCAAGTTGACGTAGATCTATGCGTATTAGGCCCGTACATAATCAGCAATCGATTATGTGTGTGCTCGAATCCAACGAAAGCTGTACTCGAATCCAACAAATCTGAAATAAGTGTTTCGAACCAAATGGTCGCCTGTTTCAATTCAAAATCGAGCCCATGGTCTGAGGGAGAGAAAATTCCGTATGGGGATGAAAACCCTTTTCAGGTGTATTTAGAATCCAGAAGGGCAAATTTGACATATGTCAAGTTTTTGAGTTAGATCTGATGACTTTTTGCTGCCAACCTGAAAGTGCATGTAGAAAACCTTTATATATTTGTTTGCGGATATTTCATTTATTTTTGAGATGGCATTCCTGCAGTCAACTCGAATAAGGAATATTTTTGTAAAATATATCCTCCTTCTATCACGAGTACTTATTTTCTGAAAAAGTACATTAAATTCCACTAGGCGAGATTTTTTTACCTCCAAATTTTCTACAAAAATGCCTCTCATAAGATTTTAGAAATGGTCCCTAAAGACTACATACCGATCTTCAGATTTTATATTAGAAGTCCTTCTTTAAGAAGACATTTTGGTCTTCTGAAATATTACCTTCTAGTCCAACATAAAAATCTTTTCTTATCAAGAAGAACACCTTCTGGTCTTCAATAAAAATATCTTTTGGTTTTCTCCAAAAAGATTTTGTGGTCTTCTATAAGAATTGATTCAGATCTTCGTCCTACAATATGAATACCTCGAAAACGAATGCATTTTTGGGGTTATGGTGAAACTTATTTCCGGACTGCAATTCAAAAATGCATGGACAATTTGCGCTTAAGGGGACCCCCCATTCTCGGGATAAACTTTATTTTTATTTAATTCGAATCTACACTAATTCAATAATGTCCCTACAAACATTCATGTAAAAATCTCAAGAACTTTATTGTGTCAGCATCAAATGAAGCCTAAAGGGCTTCTCAAACTTTAAACGCATTTTTCTCTTTTGCGAATGCCGGGCACGATAACTCAAAAACTAATAACCCAATCGATTCCAAAAAGTCGATCGATCACAGACAGCGTCGTTACTTGGTGGATTGGTCCTTGAAGAGTATGAAAGACATCGGGAATTTCCTTGAAATTCCACTCGGATGTTACGTCATAAAGCTAAATTTTAAATTCAACTCGGATGTTACATCATCAAACTAAATTTTAGCATCTTGAACGTCAGAGTTATTATTTGGTCTTTGCTCCCTAAAGGCGAGATATCGATATTCATATTTTTCGACGTCCTTTTCCACTTTTATCCGATCCTTGCTTAGAAAACTTTAAATCTACGAAGGCTAATAAATATCGAATAAAACCAAACATTATAAATAAACCTTATGAATAACTGTCGGATTCGTTTGAAATATTTATATTTATTTTGTTTCAAAATATAAATATGTCTGTTAACGTCATTGTCATGTATAATAGCATCGCTTTCTATGAGCAAGATGTTTGTTTAAATAACACTTTTCGGGCTTCCGTAAGATTACATATTTCCCATTTTATGTGTATTCGTCAGTATACAGTATTCGATTTTAATACTACTTTATAGTCCACAAGAGTTTCAAACTTCATTATAAATTTGTCTTTCAATAAAGAAACATGTAATTGCAAATTTTTAACAAGTATCCAAAAAATACACAATTTAAAAGAAATAACTCATTTTAAATTCAAACTTTACATTTCAGTATGTTCTTTTTGTTGGCCCTTCGAATAAATTTGCATTACCAAAATGTCAGCATGGGCCTAATACAATGAGTCATACACACAAAATACAATCCAAAAAAAAAGAGGAACATTCTGCACCAATAAATCTTCGACAAAACAAGATAGTTGTTGTTTTCCCTTCAAAACAAAAATCCGAAAAGAAAAACTGTTTTAATTTTTCAAATTAACAAAAACTTCATGGTATAGCCACCAGCCTAGCCGTTTAACCTTGTCAGCCGTATGGTAATCGGTTTTTAGACGGGCACTACTATTGCAACACCCCTCTCTAAACTGGCAGACAATTTGTTTAAATCGAAGTTCAAGCAAAAACGACAGACCTGCAGACATACAAATAAACCGAGTCATATTGAAACAAAATAGTTAAAAAAGGTAACTGTAAATCAATAGTACAAGTATTTTACATTTGACAGAAATAGGACAAATTCAACAGCATTTACACGACGACGAATATTGAAATGTAAAATAAAGCAAAAAACAAAAAACTAACAACAACAATTTTTCGCACACCATCAAATCACAACACTCCATATGTAAATCGTTTGACAGTTTCACCGATTGAACGAATACGATTAGAATGAATATATTGTGGCTGAACGTTTTTTTTTCGAACAACTTTTTAGAATTGTAGCTATGTGTCATATTGGGTTAAAAATCGAAATAAAACAATATAGAAGATCGAAAAGGTTTATATAGAAGTACGATAATTTTTTTTAAGAGTTGATCATGAAGTTTGAAGGATCTAAAATGGGTTTATACATATAACCTTATAACCATTAGTATGCCATTTTGTAAAATGTGTACCAGATCCCTTGATCCGTTTCCTATGATATCTAAAGATATTCGAAATGTTGACAATGGCAATACGCCAACTCCTATTTTGAATCCTGCCTGGGAGGTACCAGAAGGAGTGGACGATAGTAGCAATATTGTTATATGATATAGGGTGGATCAATAGATGCCATTTTCGGATTCAAAATAGGTTTTGTAATGTTACTACGGTGTGCAGAGTTTAGATCAAATCGGATAATGTTCTCACTTTGTGGAGGTACAACCCCTATTAATGCCAGGACTGTTCTATGCACCGGATTGAATCCAAGGACGACTTCGACCAGAGGCTGCCACCTCATCAAATGCAAATATGTGGAGTACATTTTCTTATAGAGCTGGATTATATCCCAGAATGCCTGCGCCGAACACTTTAGTTTCCTGCTGGGATAGAGAGAAACCCTGGACCTAGAGTGTCTGTCAGAACATCATTCACCATAAATCGTTGCGATTTACATCGGATACAGGAGTACCTTGCTAGGAGTTATGTTGCGACATGCTGCGCCTACACATGTCTAAGTGTGTCTCAGGCATCATCGTTGACGGAGTACGAGATACCCTCGCAGCCTCCACAATAGCAGTACACGCAGCATTTAATACCACATACCGCCTTGATATGTGGTTCAGTACACACCTATATTGCATGAGCAAAATTCTAGTGACCCTTACATTGAATGTATGGAGTAACAGTCCATTTCAATATCCGTCATGAGTTATGGCATTATCGTCCATACCGTCAACATTTTTAATGGTGAATGAGGATAGTGGGGCCAGGTGTTATAAGTTGTGTAACCTTGCAACTAGTCACTTCCCTCAGATCAGACGACCTTCCTATTATCGTCTCCGTTAATAGACCACCAAGGGCTGAGCGGATTAGTAAGGTTTCAGGGAGTTTTCTAATTACTTCAACCAAGGGCTGAGTTGATTGAAAAGGCTTCAGAATGTTTTCCAATCACCGAACTATGGGCCCAGGGTCAGGTTTTTGAGTCAGCAAATCACAATAAACCTGATGAACTTTGTCGTACGGTCTCCGTTAATAGACCACCAAGGGCTGAGCGGATTAGTAAGGTTTCAGGGAGTTTTCTAATTACTTCAACCAAGGGCTGAGTTGATTGCAAAGGCTTCAGAAAGTTTTCCAATCACCAAACTATGGGCCCAAGGCCAGGTTTTTGAGTCAGCAAATCACAATAAACGTGATGAACTTTGTCGTACGGCCCCTGAGACAACTTACTCTTGCAGTCAACAGGCTAGTATGCGAGCACAAAAGGAAAAACTTGATAGACCATTGAAGCATTTCACGATGTGAGTTCGATAAATCCGAAGTTTATTGAGCACCCAGGTCGACGCGGAGTGTTCTACTTCGGATAAGAGACCTCCCAGTCGAGAAGGTACCACCACCATATACGAAGATGTTGCAGATCCCATTAAGAACCCTAAATAATCAAATCAAAGCCTTAGACCCGAACAGAATTTCCATACTTAAGAAGCGGATGAACCTGTAATAGAGCACTTAACATCAGAACTCAAATAGTCGATGGACACCGACATAGTATCTGAAATCTGAAAAGTAGGCTGGGTGGTACCGCTTTTGAAACATGACAAGGATGCCTGCAAAGGTGAACCTCACAGGACGATTTCACTTCTGTCTCCAGTACCTATGACATTTGAGGCGTTACTCTTCCAAGCGATGATAAGTCGTTTTCCTGTAGCCCTACGCAAAGTTGGAATCGGTAAAATGCAGAGCATTTTACGCTAAAATTGGGCAATCTAGATCACGGAGGGGAACGATCTTTCTCGTTCCTTTTTTTTGAAAAGGAACTAGTTCATTAATAAAGTTACTTTGCTCCATATAGTCCCGACTCCTAGATAGTTTTATTGAATCTCTTTCTCTCTCTTTTTCATCGTTCTTTCTGTTTATTTCCGCTCACATAGCTCCGTGTTGATTCCTTGACAAGATCAAATAAAGGAACGATATTAGAAAAATTAATTATAGGAACTTAAGAACTGGACCTAGTTCCCATTGTCCCTTTATCTGAATAGTTGCAATGAATTAATTAGTTCCGGAAATACCTAGCTCTATTGCATGCCATTTCCACATATATAAGTAGAGGACTGAACGAGAATAGGCCGTGCAACCGACCGTACCCCTTGACTTATCGAAGGCCTTATTTACCGTCAATCAAGCCATTTTTTTGTTTGTTTGTTTTTTGATAAATTTTTCTAAAGCTCTTCAAACATTATATAAATTATATGTGGAATTCAGAAATATGTAATCGAACACCCATAGAGCGAAACTGGAAGTTCTCCAAGGTGGGCTGATCTCTTCGGAACTGTTCAACCTTTACCTTTCTGATTTTCCACAACCACCGAACGGCATAGAGCTTGTAATGTATGCGAATGACTTTACGATTATGATGTCGAGTTCAATTATTGATGACATCTACATAGCGAATTAACTTCTACATAGCTAATCATGTGAAATTCTTCCATCTGAGGAATATGCAAATATTCTCTATCAAATCCACATTGCACAGCTAAAATCAAGATTCAGCTTCAGGTTGGATCAAATTTGATGATTACATTTTAAATTTATTGAGGGTTTTGAAAATAAAATACCGAATATAGGATAGTACATTTATTGGTATAATTTGAAATGATCATTACCTTACAATAAGTTCATTTTTGCTATATAGAAAATGTCGTACCACACCAGAAGCCTCCCACGATGGAGGCTAGGTCAAATGCTGATGGAGGCTAGGTAGAAACAGGGACCTTTATTTAAATTTCTTTTTTCCCTGTGCACTACCTCGATCAGGGCTTACAAAAAATATTTAATTTTTTTATTTTACCGCTTCTTCTTTTGTTACAGTTCAAACCTCCTTTTTTCGGATAGTTTAATTCAACAATAAATTATTGTTGTTAAATGAAAATGTTTTCATTAAAATCATTCACTCAATAAAGCATTTGCTTTTCTCTTCAATTTTCTGCTGCAACAAAAGTCTGACAAACAATTAGCAATTTGAAGTTCCAAACTAATCCAAATAGGGCAGAGAGAGTAAATGGTGTATGGGCACGTACCATACCATATTATCGCTTAGAATGGAAATGCGAATCACAGAATAAAAGGGTAGGCAGGCTGGCAGCCGGTAAGTGCACTTAAATAGAGTTTTCAAGTGACCGGAAATCAAACATTAAATGCTTTAACACAATGCAAAACTTTTCACGTGGTCTCGTAACCAAGCGACAAGGGTCTATAAGTGGTAAAGGGGGAAATAAATTTCGTAATTTTTTAATATACACATTTTAATGCTGACTATTGCAAAACACGCATTCATGCAAATGTAGAAATCTGAAACAAGAATGTTGAGAATCTTGCTTGCTAATCTGCCCGAAATAAATCATTGCCATTATCCTGACACCATCTATTCAAAGTCATGTTACAAAAAAATGTTGGTATTCAAATGTTTCTTTGAGTTTGTACAGCAACGGCTGTGCATAGCCACGGCACAGCACATGGAGTTACTCCCAGAAATATTGCTGTTGATTCATCAAACAGGCCGTGGACATTAATTTTATGGTTGTGACAAAAAACACTCCTGTTGACAATATTTTTTCAATGAATCGAACCGATATTGTGCTCAGTTAGAAAAAGTATTTTTTTTCACAAATATGTGAGTAATAATAGTTTTATATTGGATTTTGAAAATTGTCCACCATTCAGAAATGTATCTATGACATTCAAAATAAGGGATACCATTATCCAGGTGGACCTGTATTGAGAATTTCTTGAGATTAGTACCTCAACACATTAAAAAACTATTTTCAACATCATATTTTAAACCAGTGAGCGGGGCAGTATAGTCGGACGGGGCCGACCATATGATACCCTACACAACTTCCACGAAAGTCTAACTTTCTGTGGTTTTACGTTCTGAGGTTGGACAATATTTCGCGATATTTGCACCCTATTGACGGACTAGAGGTCAACAAATATTACTAATATTCAGTACAGCATTTCTAATTACTTGTCTAGATTCCCTTCACCCTTCGGGTTGTGAAGTTCGGCTATCAATTGAGGCCTATAGATCGACTTCAAATTACACAAAAAAAAAAAAATAAGTTTTCGTCCACTTTATCCCAAAACTACTATCTTATCACCACCGAAAATTATGGGCGTTGTCCTTGACCATACCTGGATCCTCATGGAAAACTTCAAAGCGATCAGCTCTATATTTCCGCCCTTTAGTGCGGTAATGGGTTACTAAATAATATATGAATACGTAACCAACTGTAAATATTTATCTGTAACTTCCACATCCGGCTAAATACGACAATATATTTGGTATCGATTTAAACGTCAACCACTCCTCTTTAATATACTATCAACATTTTGGGTCTATGTCCTTCAGGAGTAAATATATACGGTGCATAATACAAATTTTGTCATTTTTCACACAAAAGTCAGGGTCCATTTGACCCGCTAAATATTGACCGATCTTTATCAAAACAGGCATACATATTCTTTGGCCCGATCTCCTTCTCCATGCAAAAAATCGCGGTGTTTGGGCCATAATTGCGGTCTATGGAGCGACCAGAAAAACCGACAAAAATAAATTTTTTGGTCCATTTCATCCCCTAAATATTAACCGATCTTTTCCAAAAACAATAGGGTTCATTGGGCCGAACCCTACCGACATGCAAAATTTCGTGAAGATTGGTCCATAACTGTGCCCTGTATCGTGTTTACAAATTATAATGGACAGACGGACGGACGGACACACATGTCTAGATCGACTCAGCTAGATATGACGATCGGTATACTTAAAGGTGGGTCTAGGACCAATATTTCGCGGCGTTACAAACTTTTGGGGCTGCACAAAGCTATAATACCCTGACAACATAGTTGTGTAGGGTATAAAAATGGGGTTAGAATCTTTAAATTAGCGAAATTGTATTGTATGTGACCTATTCGAATGGAGTTTGTGTAATGTATATGGTTGAGATAAGTTGTTGGTTTTGGAATATTTATATAATTGGTATGTGCAAGTGAATATAATTTGAAGCTTGGTGTTCGGCATTGAGATTATTATCTATACTAATAAAAGAGTAAAGTGATTGACTCACTTAACGATACATCAACGTCCAGACGAAACGGCTGAAGCTAAAATCTTAAAATGTGGGGTGAGGGTCGCTCTTGATCCAAAGCTGTCAGATAGGGTTGACTGTTTGGAAATTCTTACTAGAACTAGCACGGAAAGTACTAAATGTGGTACAATTTGAATTTGGCGAACCGGTAGAGCTTTAAATTGGAAATTAGGGTTACGGATGGAGTGTAGAATAGATGTAGCAATGGGGTTTTTTTTTGGACATTCGAACTATAAGTATCCGAAAAGTACTAATAAGTACTAAATTTGTTACATTTTCGTAGCACGTTAATAGTTAGAGCTAAAACATGAAATTTGTAATGCGAATCAATATTGAGAAGTAAGGTCCATATTAGGAGGTGGTTTTGAAAGTGTGTAGTCATTTATACGAAAAGTACTAAACGGTACTAAATTTGGTACAATTTGAATTTGGAGGAATGGATTGAGCTGGAATCCTGAAATTTGAAGATAATATTACCGTCGGAGTGTAGGATTGGGATATATAGGTAGTTTTGAATATTTGTACGAACGTACTAAACGGTACTATATTTTGTACAATTTGGATTTGGGTGAACCGATAGAGCTGAAACACTGAAATTTAGAAATAACATTAATGTTGGAGTATTGAATTGAGGTATGTTGGTAGTTTGGGAAATTCGTAGTTATGTGTACTAAATTTGGTATCATTTGAATTTTGGGTGGACCAATAGGGCTGGAATCGCAAAATTTGGAGTTAGGATTACTGTTATGGAGTAGTATCGGGTATCTAGGAAATTTTGAAAATATCTACTAATGTGATAAAATGTGTACTTAATTTGGTACAATTTGAATATAGTTGAACCATTAGAGCTGGAACATTGAAATTTTGAAATAAGACTAGAATTGCATTGTAGAATTGACGTATGTTTGGGAAATTCCGTACTTAAGTGTACTAAATTTGGTACAATTTATATTTTGAATTTATCAATAGGCTGGAATCCTGAAATTTGGAGTAAGGATCACTGTTTGGGCGTAGGATTTGGGTATGTGGGAAGTTTTGATTTTTTTTTACTTGTACACATAAGCACTAAATTATGCTATAATTGGTACAATTTGAATTCAGATGAACTGATGGAGTTAGAACAATGAAATTCGGAAATAAAACTACTTTTGCAGTGTAGGATTGGGGTATGGATGTAGTTTTGAACATTCATACTTATGGGTACTGAATGACATTAAATTTGGTACAATTTGAATGGTGGGTAAACCGATAGAGCTGGAATCCTGAATTTAGGAGTTTTGGATCACTGTTGAGATGTAGGATTGCGGTACGTATGTAGGCTTGGAAATGTGTACTTACGTGTACTAAATAGTACTAAATTTGGTACAATTTGAATTTTGGGTGAACCGATAGAACTGGAATCCTAAAATTTGTTGTCAGAATCACTGTTGGGATGTAGGATTGGGGTATGTAGAATTATACTAAATTTCTATTTTGGATGAACAGATAATGCTGGAATTTTGAAATTGGGAAATAATATTTCTATTGGGTTGTAATGGTAATTTGTACTTATGTGTACAAATGTTGATATAATCCTGAAATTTTGACATATGATTTTTATATGGGGATATCCAAAATGTGGATCAATCGATCAACCTCTCAAAATACAGAATAATGGGGGTAGCGTTATATGGGGGCTATCTGATAGAGTGTGATGAGTACCGTTTTGTGGGGTCTATATGGTAAAAAGTTGGCTAATATTGATAATTTTTCGTACGAAGATCCATTTTCAATACCCAACATTCTAGGAGTAATAATGTGTGACAAATTTAGAAGCTCTATCTGAAATAGCTAGCCTCTTGCAGACAACAGCCAGACGGACTAGGGATACGTAGTCGAGCGCAAAAGTCGACTTTTAGACTTTTCGATTTTTGGTCTGACCAAAAAATTGATTCTTTGACTTTTCGATTTTTGCCTTTGACTAAAAAGTCGACTTTTCGACTTTTACTGACTTCTCCAAAATCGACTAAAAATTTGATTTTTTATATAAATTATTGTGAACAGATAATGAAAAGTTCCGAAAAGTGCAATTTTGGGCAATTTGACCTTTGTCATAAAAAAACAAGTATTTATGAAGAAAATCGAAAGTCGACTTCGACTTTTCAATACAAAAAGTCGATTAATCGATTATTCGAAAGTCGATTTACTTATCCCTAAGACGGACATGTCTAATCGACATATGTACACTTCACCTTAGTGGTTTACTTCCGATCGGACTGAACTTTGTATTATAAATAAGCATTTAAAATATCTAAAATCACTTGGCACTCTTACGTGGACCCTCTGTAAAGTATCAAATTGACAACATGACAAGGTGGAACATTTATATCAAAACATGAAACTATATTGAAAATGTTTATACCCTTCACCGCACTGTGGTACAGGGTATTATGTCTTTGTGCATATGTTTGTAATAGGCAAAAGGAAACGAGATAGAGAATATGCATAGAATAACTATCTGAGTCGATTTACGCATGTCCCTCTGTCCGTCCCTGTATTGATGTGAACAAAGTACAGGTCGCATTTATGATCCGATTTGCATGAAATTTGGCATAGGTCACTTATTTGGCCCAAGGGCAAACCCTATTGAAATTGAGAAAAATCGGTTCAGATTTAGATATAGCTCCCATATATATTTTCGTCCGATTTAATTTAAATGGTGTACCAAAGTCCCTATATATCTTTCGATTTGCACGAAATTTGGCACAGCGTAATAAATTAATTCTAGAAAGATTTGCGTTAAGTTTCCTGAAAATCGGTTCAGATTTAGATACAGCTCCCATATATAGTTTCGTCCGATTTAATATAAGTAGTGCACCTAAGTCCCTATATATCTTTCGATTTGCACGAAATTGTTTTAAGTTTCTGGAAAATCGGTTCAGATTTAGATATAGCTGCCACATATATTTTCGTCCGATTTAAGGTTAATGGTGTACCAAAGTCCCTTAATATCTTTCAGTTTGCACGAAATTTGGCACAGCGTAATGAATTAGGTCTAGAATGATGTGTGTTATGTTTCCTGAAATCATTGAAATCGGTTCAGATTTAGATATAGCTTCTATATCTAACAAAATAAAAAAATTTGTATAGGTAGCAGAATGACATGTTTATGGATCCAATTTCATTTTACTGGTCCTTTAAAAATGCGACGTCTTTAAGGATTCATCTGTTGAATCTACCCAAAGTGGTGAAGGGTATCTTATAGTCGACCTCGTCCGACTTTACTACTTTAAATACTGTTTTTTTAATACCACGGAATATCACAGTCATTTCGGTTGGAATTGGGCCTCTAGCCATCAAAATTCTTAAAAATCGGATACTGTCTTCATGATCTTCCTGCTCGCCTGAGCAGGTCCAAATCCGATGAAAACATTGAATCAGTGAAGATAATGAATCATGAGTTTTTGTCCAAAAACAAAACCGTTATCATATCTCAAGCACCGTACTCACAGAACTTGTCCTTCGCCGATTTTTTCCACTTCCCAACACTGAAGACATCGTTGGAAGGAAAGCGTTTAGTTGGGTAGATAAAACAATATTCGAGGCAGAATATTCCAGAGTACTATATCTGAGTGGTGCACAGGATAATTAAGATCTGATTTTGACCAGATCTTAATGCATATTTTTTGACCAGAACTCGTATTGAAAACTAATTTCACGCTAATTTTTTTTAAGTAAGTTACAAGTGAGAAGATCTTCTACTGATCGTAGTTAGATAAAATCCTTCCTATTTATCTCACTTACTGAGACCTTGTATTAGTCCTCGGTATAAAAATCTAGATTCTAGATTTTTCTATAATAAATATGTCGACCATTCTATACAAATATTTCCATTGTATTCACTGTGTTCTCACATTTTGTCGTTTAATTCCTCCACCCAATATGGAATAAAAGAAATAAAATAAAAAACCAAAACAATCAGCATTCCTAATACAGTCAGACAATAAATGCTACACATATACATATTTATCTACGAATATTTATAGCATTTGCATTAGTTTTATATTCGGTATTATTCATTCGGTTATGGACTTTATACTTCTTACATAAATTACAATATATCCACATCCACCACATTTGGTAAGTGATCAACACTTTTTTTGCTTTTATTTGCAAAAATGCAACATTTTTTTTGTTCAAATGAATGCCTCAGAATACGCTTAGAACGTTGACAAATGCCTGACTGCTGATCATTTGGAAGCACTGAGAAGATACTAAAAATGACAATATGTGTATATTTTGTGATGGCCGTCATTTTGCTTAGCATTGCGTTCAGAAGACCGCATATCTATCACACAATAATGTCCCGCATTTTATTGCACTTAAATTCGATGCATTTTCAAATTATGTTGTTCGTTTTTTCTACAGAATACTTTTTATGAATCATCAAAACTAAAGGAGTGAATATTTAGTTGTACGTATTTTAAAATGGGACTAATGTCTCTATTTGAAATGTCTTGGGGTATATTTTTTTACAAAGCGTTGAATATGATTATCTAGGATGTGTCCATCAACAGGTAAATGTTGTCAAGTGTTATAGTATGATTATTATGCAAACATAAATTGCAAATTGTGAGTATTTCTGAGACTTTTTTTAAACTTATTGGAGTTAGATATGATGACGCATAGGGGTGATTGAAAATTTAATCACCTAAAGACCTAAGGATGTGTGAGGTCAAGGTGTATTGTCTTCTTGCTGGGATTGAAATCTTATGCTGGCAATGGACATTGGATTAACGAATTTTCAAAATGTTGACCCATGCTGGGGCTCTTGAAATTGGTCTCCCTATACTTCTACAAATTCAATATTCTCAGTGAGGTCCTATAGCAATTTCCATTCACATCTAAGAATTTGGTTCGAAGGCTTGCAAAATCTGGACATATTCAAGCTTGATCTATGTATCCTTCACTAAATTTTATACCATTTAGAATACATTAGTATGAATTTTCAAAACTTTTTACATAGTCCAATCCTACACCCCAACAGTGATTCTAAAATCAAATTTGAAGATTCCAGCCCTATCGGTTCAAATCTACATTGGGTACCACTTAGTACACATTAGTGCAATCTTCCAAAGCTCCTTGCAAACTTCATATGCATTTTTAAAAACCACCTATATCATACATCCAATGAAGGAACAATTTGTGTCCCGATTTCAGAATTCCAATTCCATCGCTTTACCCACAATTTAAATTGTACCTTAGTACTCATTAGTGCACATTTCCAAAACTACCTACATATCCCAATCCAACACCCCAAGAATGATCCTAACTCAATATTTCAGGATCTCAGCACTATCGGTTTACCCAAAATTCAAATCGTATCATTTAGTAACCATAAGAATAGATTTCAAAACTACATCAATACACCTCTCCAACAGTAACCTTATTTCAAGCAGTAAGGAAAGTAGTAAAGTCGGACGGGGCCGACTATATGATACCCTTCACCACTTTGGGTATATTCAACAGATGAATCCTAACAGGCGTCGCATTTCTAAAGGACCAGTAAAATGGAATTAGATCCATAAGCATGTCATTCTGCAACCGATACTAAATTTTCATTTGGTCAGATATTGAAGCTATACCTAAATCTGAACCTGATTTTAGGAAACTTAACACACATCATTCTAGACCTAATTCATTACGATGTGCCAAATTTCGTGCATACCGAAGGATATTAAGTGACTTTGGTGCACCATTTACATTAAATCGGACGAAAATATAAATGACAGCTATATCTAAATTTGAACCGATTTTCTGGAAACTTAACACACATCATTCTAGACCTCATTCATTACGCTGTGCCAAATTTCGTGCAAATCGAAAGATTTAAGAATGATGTATGTTAAGTTTCCTGAAAATCGGTCCAAATTTAGATATAGCTCCCAAAGTCCTTGGTGCACCATTTACATTAAATCGGACGAAAATAATATGGGAACTATATCTAAATCTGAACCGATTTTTAGGAAACTTAACACACATCATTCTATACCTAATTCATTACGCTGTGCTAAATTTCGTGCAAATCGAAAGATATATAGGGACTTTGGTGCACCATTTACACAATAAAACGGACGAAAATATATATGGGAGCTATATCTAAATCTGAACCGATTTTCAGGTAACTTAACACACATTATTCTAGACCTAATTCATTACGCTGCGCCAAATTTCGTGCAAATCGAGAGCTATCCCTATATACCTCTTGATTTGCACGAAATTTGGTGTACCATTTACATAAAATCGGACGAAAAAATATATGGGAGCAATATCTAAATCTGAACAGATTTTTTCTAATTTCAATAGTGTTCGTCCTTGGTCCTATGCCAAATTTCATCCAATTTGGATCATAAATGCGACCTGTACTTTGTTCACAAAAATACATGGACGGACATGCGTAAATCGACTCAGAATGTGATTCTATGCATGTTCTCAAATAGAACCATATTCTCAAAGGAACCATGAAACGAGATTCCTTTTGCCTGTTACAAACATATGCACAAAGACATAATACCCTGTACCACAGTGTGGTGAAGGGTATACAAATTCAGTGTTCTAAGATAATCGGTTCACCTAAATATACATTTGGTACTATTTAGTACACATTAGTACAAATTTCTAAAACTTCCTCCATATCTCAATCCTACAACCCAAAAATGATCCTAGCTCAAAATTTTAGGATCTCAGCTCTATCGATCCACCCAAAATTTAAATTGTACCAAAGTTCGTACCATTTTGTACCTGATAGTATGAATTTTCAAAAATGCATCCATACAGCAATCCTACACTTCAACAGTAACCATGTTTTAGTCTTCTAGCTTTATATATCACGAACAAAAATCTCATATGTATTTTATTGACGTATACTTTGGACACATTTTTATTAGGTTCAAAATATTCTTACAAAAGATATTGGTTTACCTTTAAGTAGCCTAATTTGTTTGTAATTTGCCATTAACCCTGAATTAGATATAATGCCCATATACAGGTACCCCCAATATTTTTTCATCAGATCGCACTGATAATGTCAGTATTACGTATATTCGACCGGTCGAATATAACTTTCTTATACTTAGGAGGATAAAATAATACCATTTTTGTTGTCTCCATACAAGAAAATTTTAATTTCTTATAGAGAATACAAGTTGATTTGTGGAATAAACAAAGACTATTCATTGTGTCCATCACAAGCGATCTCTATCTTCCCAAAAAACTTCACCATTCACAATGTAAACAAAAATTGCAAACAGAAATTTATATTTGACATGAAACATTTCCTAAAACACACACACACATACACTCAGACAGACAGACAGACACTCTTCCCAAAACACCAAATCACAGCAATAATTATTGATGGGAGTAATGCAGGAACAACTCTGGGCAAACCCAATACTCCAAAAGAAAATGTGTGTGTCTGCTAATTGAAGACATGGTAAATTCAATAGATCTTTAGCTGTACGGTAGATATTTTGCGAGAACGTCTTGTGTTAATTAAAAAAAAAACGAAGAAAAACAACAACTACAACAACATTAGCAATAGTAGCAGAAATAACAGAAAACATGTAAAACAAACAAACAGCCAACGGAAAGCAAACACTAAACTGCATATTTAGAATAACACCATAAGGAGGAGTGAGGAAGAGGTGGAAAGCCAGAAGGAGGAGGGGCGGAAGGTGGTCTATTGGTGTAGTGTATTAAAATAATAAATATTGTTTTTACATCTTTCCGGTCAATGCAAAAAGAAGAACAACAAGAAAACATGGAAGACAGGAGGAGGAGGAAGAGGAGTAGCAGTAGGACACCAGTCGGTCGTTGTTGGTATGTACGACGAACAGGCTAGACACATGCACCCGGCAATATGGGCTTCATGTCGCTGTCTACATTGTGGAATTGTTGACGACGACGATGTTGCTGCTGTTGGTGTGACCGCTTCTGCATTTTCCTTTGCCGCTGTGACTGTGGCAACTTTAAATACTGCTGAAAAATAGAAAAACAAATTCAAAACACAAATCCAGCATTAATGTTAAACAAATTCGAAAACAGCATGAATTACCCAACGGACATGTGGTCGTTTGACATTGCACAGTGAATCTCGTTGGTGGGGAAGATCTGTGGCAATTAGTGGAATTTTTAAAAGTATAATATTTTCAAGGACTTATGCAAAGCTAGGTGTTTTTAAAGAAAATATTTCAACGAACACTAAGTTGTTGATTTTATTAAAGCATATTTTTAAAGGACTAATATAAGCTTGGATTTTTTATACAAATATTTCTTCAAGGACTATCAGAAGTGTTTTAGAAGTTTGTTATTTTTATAAATTTTTTTCAAGGTCATTAAAACTTATTTTTAAGGACTACAGAAGAGTCGATTTTATCAAGGACTATCAGAGGTGAAGATTTTTATACCCTTCACCACACTGTGGTACAGGGTATTATGTCTTTGTGCATATGGAAACGAGATAGACACATGGTTCCTTTTGAGAATATGCATACAATCATTTTCTAAGTCGATTTATGCATGTCCGTCCGTCCGTCCGTCCATGTTAAATTGTTAACAAAGTACAGGTCGCATTTATTATTCGAATTGGATGAAATTTGGCACAGCGTACTGAATTAAGCCTAGAATGATGTGTGTTAAGTTTCATAAAAATCGGTTCAGATTTAGATATAGCTCCCATATATATTTCTCAAATGAATGGCCCAAGGACGAACCCTATTGAAATTGGGAAAAATCGGTTCAGATTTAGATATAGCTACCATATATATTTTTGTTCGATTTAAGATAAATGGTGCACCAAAGTCCCTAAATAGCTTTCGATTTGCACGAAATTTGGCATAACGTATTAAATTAAGAGTAGAATGATGTGTGTTGATTTGCGTGAAAATCGGTTCAGGTTTAGATATGGCTCCCATATATATATATATATATATATACGTCCGATTTAAGGTAAATGGTGCACCATAGCCCCTAAATATCTTTAGATATATATTTTCGTCCGACTCAAGACAAATGGTGCACCAAAGTCCCTATTTATCTTTCGATTTGCACGAAATTTTGCACAGCGTATTGAATTAAGAGTAGAATGATGTGTGTTAAGTTTCGTGAAAATCGGTTCAGATTTAGATATAGCTCCCATATATATTTTCGTCCGATTTAATGTAAATGGTGCACCAAAGCCCCTTTATATCTTTCGATTTACACGAAATTTGGTACAGCGTAATGAATTAGGTATAGAATGATGTGTGTTAAGTTTCCTGAAAATCGGTTCAGATTTAGATATAGCCCCCATATATATTTTCGTCCGATTTAATTTAAATGGTGCACCAAAGTCCCTATATATCTTTCGATTTACACGAAATTTGGCACAGCGTAATTAATTAGGTCAAGAATGATGTGTGTTAAGTTTCCTGAAAATCGGTTCAGATTTATATATAGCTCCCATATATATTTTCTATCCAATTTAATTTTACTGGTTCTTTAAAAATGCGACGTCTGTTTGGATTCATCTGTTGAATATACCTAAAGTGGTGAAGGGTATCATATAGTCGGCCCCGTCCGAATATACTACTTTCCCTACTGGTTTAAAGTATACTTTTATCAGAGACTAAAGACTATTTTTTCAAGGACCAACAGAAGCGTGGATTTGTTAAAGAATATTTTTTCAAGGACCAACATTTTGGGAGCATCTCGTGTATGTATCAAAAGAGAAACATAGTCGGGTCCGTCCGACTTTTTCAATATTTTAATCCGTTTTTAATTTTTGCTATAAAGGGTACAATATATGACTTTTATATTTTTAGTCAAAGTTATTAATCTTTATATATTCAATGTCGAATTGTCGGCTTTTTCAACCACAGTTCTTAACACAAATTAGCAAACCGAATTCTTCCAAGAAATACAAAAAAAAAAAAAAAAAAAAAAAAAAATCCCGACATGGGAAGAAAACGAAACGCACAAGAGCTCACGAAAAATGTTGTGTGTGCGTACTCGTATATTATTGCGTTTATGGTTCAATGGAGTAGCCTCAGCAAATAGTCAGTTATGTATGTAGTATTATGCTACCGATGCATGTAAATATACTTCACACTTTTTTTTTTGCCAATATCAACGACATGGCCAAGAACTACCAGCAAATAACAGCTATCAATGTAAAGACTGTCGCCACAGAACTAAGTAACAACAGCAAAAGACGTGTAAATGCTGGCTTGGCATTGTGGACTTCTGACAACGAAGACGGCCGACCATTGGCAATTTGCAACTCTAGAAAACAAATATTGATGTAACTGTGGTGCGTACCAGTAATGAAAATGTTCGGATCGAACAACAAAAATATCTATTCATTATCGTGGAAAATTTGTACACACAAAGATCGGTACGTGCATAGACAGCGAACACGTACAGGTCTTTGTAATCTGTCTATATTGACAAATGTTTATTTTAGTTTTGTTTGGGATAATGCATTTTTTGCTTCAATGGGGGGAATATTTAGCAACAGGTGGGGGTGGAACATTTAACAGACTAGGGAAATGTTATACCTTATTATTTAAAAATATATAATGCACCAGTAAGGAAAGTTCAAAAGTAGGCCGGGACCGTGTATACGATATCCCCCAATACTTTGAGTATGTACAATAAATGCTCCTAAGATTTTTATAAAAAGGCACAGTAAGATATATACCGATTTAAACCAAGCATAACATACGTCCTTGTCTAATAATTTTGCTAGAGAATTCTCCCGATCTGATCTAAAAGAAACCTAAATACATAATGATGACTGGTCAGAAAATTTGGAAAGCTCCTTTTCGGTAAATAGTCATACCAACCAATAGTGATAAACCATTTGTAGATTGAATTGTTGTAGAGTGTCATCAAGATGAATATATCGATTTGAGCCACAGCCAATAAAATTCAGAAGACTACATATTAGTAGAATGGTCTAATAATAATCTAAAATCATTAGCAAGCAAGGTTAAGTTTATTACCCTGATATAGCAGGCAAGAGGTAAATAAATGCCATACAAAGAACTACCAAGCTTCCAACACTTGTAAGCCAACCGGGAACGTCAGAGACGGCTACATTGACGACGTTCGGTATCGATTTCTTTACATTTAAAATGTAATTTTCACAATACCGTCCAAAGGTGCCCCCATCTCCCCTACAATAACCTGTGGATAGAATAAACGAAGCATTTGTGCGGGACCACTCACATGACTTTAGACGAAGTTAATTATGTGATCCGAACTATATGCTATAATTCATTTAAATTGGGCAGACTTAGAATCTTCGGTGGTACGATTTACTACCTTTAGTGCTCTTGTGGTACTTATTTTCAAAACTAATTCAAAAGTTCATGATTCGAGCTGTATAGGTTCACCTAAAATTAAATGTTATCAAATTTAGTACCATATATCAAACAATAATATAAATATCCATAACTACCTACCTCAACAATTTAGCATAAATCATATTTTCTAATTTAAGGATTCCAGCCCGATCGGTTCACCCAAATCCCAATTGTACCAAATTTGGTACTTTTTAGTACACATAAATACGAATTTCCGAAACATCCTACACAACCCAACCCTACACTCCAAGAGTAATCTTAATTCTAGGATTCCAGATTTATCAGATCACATAAATTCGAATTTTATGAAATTTAGTACCATATATTACACAATCTTATTTCCCAATTTCAGGATTCCATTCATACCAGATCTCAATCAGGATTCCAGATTTATCATAAATTCGAATTTTATGAAATTTAGTACCATATAATACACAATTTTATTTCCCAATTTCAGGATTCCATTCTTATCAGATTGCCTAAATCATATACCCCAACAGTAATTTTAATTCCAAATTTCAAGCTTCTAGCTCTATCGGATTACCCAAATCCAGATGGTAGCAAATATAGTACCATTTAGTACTTTTCATAAACATAAGTACAATTTTCCAAAACTACCTACACATCTCAATCATACACTCCGATGGTTCAGGGTTCCTGCTCCATACGTTCCTCCAAATACAAATTGTACCAAATTTAGTACTGTTTAGAACTTTCCATGAGTATACACTTTTAAAGCCACAACTTATATAGACACTACTTGTAAACCTTGATTCGCATTTCAAATTTTAAGTTTTTATCTCTATTCATCCATGCTACGAAATTGTACCTAATGTAGTATATTTTAGTACTTATAGTTCGAATTTCCAAAAAATTTCGTTTTGGTACATCTAATATATATATATATATATATATATATCGGTGAACCCTCATTCTGAATTGAAGAGGAGAGAGAGAGAGAAGGTCTACCGATTAGCCAAATACAAATGGTACCATATTTGGTTTTTTTTTGAACTTTTTGTGCCGTTCAAGTACGAATTTCCAAAACACTCAGGTTTAATTGGAATCTTCGGCCTAAGAGTGATCTGACGTGATTTAAGACTGCATTTAGTATCCTATACAAAATTTCATTTCAATCGGACAAACCTTGGGTGTTTGGTGCACCATTTGGAGAAAAATATATAAGGGAGATATATCTAAATCTGAACAGATTTCAAAAACAAATTACAAATCTTATTAAAAACTGTACGATTTTTATACCCTTCACCACACTGGGGTACAGGGTATTATGTCTTTGTGCATATGTTTGTAACAGGCAAAAGGAAATGAGATAGACATATGGTTCCTTTTGAGAATATGCATAGAATAACTTTTTAAGTCGATTTATGCATGTCCGTCTGTCCGTCCATGTATTTTTGTTAACAAAGTACAGGTCGAATTTGTGATCCGATTTGGATGAAATTTGGCACAGTTCACTTGTTTGGCCCAAGGACGAACCCTATTGAAATTGGGAAAAATCGGTTCTGATTTAGATACAGCTCCCATATATATTTTCATCCGATTTTAGGTAAATAGTGCACCAATGTCCTTATATATCCTTTGATTTGCACGAAATTTGTCACAGCGTACTGAATTAAGCCTAGAACGATGTGTATAAAATTTCGTGAAAATCGGTTCTGATTTAGATACAGCTCCCATATATATTTTCGCCCGATTTTAGGTAAAAAGTGCACCAAAGTCCTTATATATCCTTCGATTTGCACGAAATTTTGCACAGCGTACTAAATAAAGCCTAGAACGATGTGTGTTAAATTTCGTGAAAATCGGTTCAGATTTAGATATAGCTCCCATATATATATTTTCGTCCGATTTTAGGTAAATAGTTCACCAAAGTCCCTCAATATCCTTCGATTTTCACAAAATTTGGCATAGCGTACTGAATTAAGATTAGAAAGATGGGTTTTAAATTTCGTGAAAATCGGTTCAGATTTATATATAGCTCCCATATATATTTTGGTCCGATCTTATGTAAATGGTGCACCAAAGTCCCTATATATCCTTCTATTTGCACGAAATTTGGATTTATAAGTAAATGAAGGACTCAAAATGTGGCCGAATGCAAAAAAAAAAAAACACAATGAAATAAGTGTAACCTAACATGTGGCAAGTTTCAATGAAATCGGTTTAGATTTCGATATTTTGCTTTAAATTTATTTACAGAATTTTGTCCCATTGTAAGAAGCAACTCTATATCTGACCAAAATTTAGTATAGGTTTGCAGATTGACATGTTTAATTTTATGTTAATGATCCTTCAAAAATGCGACGTCTGTTAGGATTCCATCTGTTGGATATACCCAAAGTGGTGAAGGGTATCATATAGTCGGCCCCGTCCGACTTTACTACATTCCTTACTGGTTGGGTTTTAATTTGACATACTCTGCGAGTTTGGTGTACTATTTATCTCAAATCGGATGGAAAAACTTCATACACGTCAAGATGTCACCAGTTAGGTTATATTAACTAAATTCGATGTGCTGTGCAAAATTTCGTCCCAATCGGACAAACGTGGTGAGTTTGATACACTATTTACTGAAAATCGGATGAAAATATATATGGGAGTTATATCTAAGTCTGAATTGAGTACAACAAATCTTCACTCACGTCAATCTGCACTTAATTCGTTACGTTATGTGAAATTTTGTATCAATCAGTCAAACAATGTGGCTTGGATGACCTGTTGTGGAATCGGAAAATCCTATATATGAACACATTTTCCCCAATTTCAAGAGGGTTCGTCCTTGGGTCAAATAAGTGTGCTATACCAAATATCGTCTTATTCGGATCAAAAATTTGACCTTTAGAGGTCAAAGAGGAACGCATAAATGCATAAATCGTTTTAGAAAGTGATTCGCATAACCATGGATCTATCTGGTTTCCATTTGCATGTTACAAACATATACATAAAAACATACTACCCTGTACCACAGTGTTCTGATGGGTATAAAAAATTTAACTTTTTTTAAATCCTGCAAAACTTCCTTCATTTCTTTACCCGAAATACACAAGTGAAATTTTATTATTTACTTTGTATTGCTATTTTGTTTGAAATGTTTACATTTCCGCATTCTAAGGTGAACGAATGTGGGTTAATCGCAGAGGGACTGTAAATTGATGTGCGGCCGACGCCGACAATTCTGAACTCTAGAATTCAATTTATTTTTACAACAAACCTACCGACCGCCCAACCAACGAAATAAACAAATCATGAATGTTGTAGTTGCTGCCAAATAATGTATGGATAATATTGCAACAACAAACAAAAACAACTACAACAACGACGAAAAACAATGCAAATTACCATCTGTTCTCATTTGCACATAAAATTTAATGCTATTATTATTTTATTATTTGTCGAGTTTGCCGCAATTCAGTGCATGCCTCACACATCCATGCATAGTTGGCTCCTGGTATATCAGCCAGCACTTTGGCCTAATTACAACAAAACAAATGTTGCATACAATTTTTTTTTGGCTTACTTCAATGTATACTCAAACACAATCTCCCTCAACCCTCTCGAAAGAAATAAATCGCTTAAAAATAGAATGTCATATGGTCGATCGGGTACATAGTAATGATGGAGTAAAGCCTCGTCGATCTTCATCTTTTCGTCAATAATTGTTGAATACACAGTCAGTCACTCAGTCAGTCGGTCACTCATAAATATATATTGACTTTAATTTGTGATCAAACGTTTAGAATTGTTCAAAGTGGGTCAGAGAACTAATTAAATTAGAGCTGAACTTAAGTGGAGATTGAATGAAGAATTCGAAAATTTAAAAGGGGGCTATGATTATCTTCATCCGCATCTCCGAAACATTTTTAGTTTAATTGTGTGCTATATAGATACATATGTATGTACATAGTTCATCATTGGAGTTGGAGTATGTGGGAACATCAATGACTCGTTATTGAGTCATGACGTCAAATGATACAAATTGATTTGAAGAGTAAAGTGGCCAAATCTGTAAATGTCTACATTGTCAAATTCATTAGAAGCCCATCAGGGCTGGATACTTGGTCATTGGGGTTAGAGTAATTCAAAATCATTTTTATGGGGAAGAGAGAAACACTTATGAACTCATTGAGGGTTTGATGATTTTGAAAGATTATTTCAAAATATTCACACAGATGGCTTGGAATTAACGCAAACACCAAATCGAAAACTATCAATTGTCACAACTTTTTGTTAGCCATTCTCATTGGGAGTCTGATTTGCCAGATGATATTTCGATGGGGTTTCGGATAATGTTCACACATTTGAAATAAAAAGTGGATCGATATTTATAATTTTTAATAGAGATATTTGGTACCCAATAAGAACCCAATGTACCAAATTTCAGCGAATACGGTTGAAAATCACGCTCAAGAACCCCAAAATACCGAAAGTTGGGGTGAAATCCTTATATGGGGACTACCAGAAAAAGTGGGCCGATATTTATAATTTTTAGTACAGATATCTGGTACCCAAAAAGAACCCAATGTACCAAATTTCAGCGAATTCGGTTGAAAATCGCGCTCAAGAACCTCAAAACACCGAAATTTTGGGGTGCCATTATATATGGGGGCTACCAGAAAAAGTGGGCCGATATTTTTAATTTTTTGTGGATACATTTAGTACCCAATAAGAACCCAATGTACCAAATTTCCTGGGAATACAAAATACCAAATTACAGCCAAATTCGATTGACAAACGTTTCCAAAAATCTCAAAATAGCGACCTGGTTTAATAATAATAATAATTTTTAGTGCGGAGATATGGTGATACCGTTACGAGAACCAAATATGTATACCAAATTGGGGCTATCCTGAAACTTGGGCCAATTATAGTAATTTTTTGAAAGTAATTTTTTGAACGATGTGTTATTCAATAAATAACTATAATACCAAATAACAAAAACAGTTCGGTTGGAAAATGTGTCTAAAATATCCAAAATACCGAATATTGGGGGTACCGTTATATGGGGGCTATCCTGAACCCCGGGTCAATATTATTCATTGTTGGTACTTATATGTTTTATTCTATGAAAATCCAAAATACCAAATTTCATGTAATTCTGTTGGAAAAATTGTCTACAATCCCCAAAATACCGACCGTTATAGGGGGCTACTTCAGAACGTGCACCGATACACTTAGGAGTACTAGCAATGT
Source organism: Musca vetustissima (assembly GCF_032173495.1). Classification (NCBI taxonomy): domain Eukaryota; kingdom Metazoa; phylum Arthropoda; class Insecta; order Diptera; family Muscidae; genus Musca; species Musca vetustissima. The sequence goes on along the minus strand of NW_026881341.1, from coordinate 58,266 downwards.
CTGTGCAAAATTTCAGAGCTCTTTCATACATATTGCGATCTTTATCTTGATTTCAACATATAGACGGATATGCGTAAATCGACATAGAATTATATACTGACCAAGAATATATGCTTTATAGGGTCTCCGCTGAATATTTCGAGGCGTTGAAAACGAATTGAAAAATTTAAAAACACATTTTAAGTCAAAATTTGATGTGAAAATCTGAATCTCTGTATGGACCAAAACTGGTGAAGGGTATCATATAATGGACCCCGTTCGATTTTCGAACTTTCCTTACTGCTTTTTGATTTGAGTTATGATAGTATGTGCTTCGACAAATAAAATTTCGAGTCGTATCACAAAATAATTAGAAGCAAACAAGTAAGGAAAGTAGTAAAGTCGGACGGGGCCGACTATATGATGCCCTTCACCACTTTGGGTATATTCAACAAATGAATCCTAACAGACGTCGCATTTTTAAAGGACAAGTAAAATAAAATTGGACCCATAAACATTTCATTCTGCAACCGTTACTAAATTTTTCATTTGGTCAGATATAGAAGCTATATCTAAATCTGAACCGATTTTCACGAAACGTAACACACATCGTTCTAGTGTCTATTCAGTACGCTTTGCCAAAATTCAAATTGAAGGATATATAGGACTTAATTGTACACCATTTACATTATGCCAAATATATGGCTTATATCTATTCAGAATGCTATGCACACAATTTGGTGCAAATACTCTATGCCAAATTATATATAGAATGCTATGCCAAATTTCGTGCAAATCGAAGGATAATATAGGGACTTTGGTGCACGAAAATATATATGGGAGCTATATCTAAATTCAGAACCGATTTTCATGAAATTTAAATTTCTAGACTTATTTCAGAATGTTATGCGAAATTTCGTGCATATCGAAGGATATGTAGGGACTTTGGTGCACCATGTACCTAAAATCGGACGAAAATTATGTGGGAGCTATATCTAAATCTGAACCGATTTTCACGAAATTTAACACACATCGTTCTAGGCTTAATTCAGAATGCTATGCCAAATTTCATGCAAATCGAAGGATATATAGGGACTTTGGTGCACTATTTACCTAAAATCGGACGAAAATATATATGGGAGCTATATCTAAATATGAATCGATTTTTCCCAAATTTAACACATAGGGTTCGTCCTTGTGCCAAATAAGTGAACTGTGTTTAATATCATCGAAATCGGATCACAAATGCGACCTGTACTTTGTTTACAATTTAACATGGACAGACGGACAAACGGACGGACAGCCGGACGTGCTTAAATCAACTCAGAAAGTGATTCTATGCATATTATCAAAAGGAACCATGTGTCTATCTCGTTTCCTTTTGCCTGTTACAAACATATGCACAAAGACATAATACCCTGTACCACAGAGTGGTGAAGGGTATAAAAATGAGATCCTAATATCCTGGTCATCTATGAATTGAATCTACATACAAATTATAAAGAAAGCATGTTTTTTTATTAGGTTCGCTAATTGAAGACCTTCTACGAATAACACGTCTATATAAAATTTTTAAAGTAATTTATATAATGAAGATCTATATAGAAAATCGTATGTGCATGAATTGTATGCATGGAAGATCTTTGGATACCAGAAGAGAGAAAAACTTTGGAATTTTTATATGACATCAAGACTTTGTTTAGACAGCTATATATTTATATAATATTCATAATTACTTTGATTAAATCGTATTTTATATCGTACTACAGAAATCATAAAAATCTCATTAGAGACATACAATTTGAAAAAAATAAACTCTTCTTTGTTTTTGAGAATTTTAAACGAAAAAAAGATTATACAACATTAGGTAATAATATTGCATGTTTGGCCAAATTATCGAAATAACAATCTTGGGTATTACCTTTCACCTACACGTTTCTATCGAAAATCCCCCAAAAAAAGTTGAATACACCTACAACATTTTAGAAGGGTACAACTGATGGCTGGATGATTGAAGTTGTGCTGCTTGCAGCACATATCCATCACTTTGTTTCGTCGTTTCGTTTCGATTCGTTCAATGTCAATTCAATTTACACCACAAAAAACTGTTTAACAGTCAGACCTTAACCTTTGTACCATTCAACACTATGGCCAAAACAAAACGACGAAATAAAGGAATTAACATTCCACAATTTTCCCAAATGATAAATTGCCATTCCGGGCTGGCAGTGGCATCTAACAACGGTGGCATTGGAAAGATATCCAGACTTTTTTTTTGGTTTAACAACTTTACGTTGAAGGAGTGCAGTAACATAAATATATAAACATATGTTGCGATGTATGTATGTTCGTACAACAATGCGAATGATATATCCAGTACACCGACTGCCGCCCTCACTCCACATTCGGAGTCAATGAACGTTTTGCGTAGTGAGACGACGATGCGCCGATGCGACGTCGTCCGCAAGTAATTTGAAAATCGTGATTGTATTTTAACACCCGCACATCGTTACTACGACATCGAATAACGAACTTTTTATAAATTAATGCCCCTGCCTGCCACACACAGACACAATGATCATTGGCCTGCCTGCCTGTCTGTCCGTCCGTCGACCGTCTATTTGCACTCTTGGCTATCATTTTACTTTAAGAAGTGAATATTAAACTTCAAACAAATGTTTATCACTGTGTTTACGATTATTTTGGCCAGGTATATTTTTTACCACGAACTTATTATACGAAACCTCGGTGCAATTGATAATGGCAACACTTTAATAAACAGTCGATTATGTTCGACAATTGTCTACAATTTCGGGTTAAATGTTTGGCTAATTGTTGTTCATTGTTTTGTTGTAAAATTTACATTCAACACCACCAACGCTCAGTGGTTGGTTGCTCAGTGTCTTTGGCTTTTCTGGTGTCTTTTTTTGGCTAATTCTTAAAGTCATTTGTTTTGTTGCCATTGATAATTGCATGTGGCCAATCAGCCCAGCCAACAATGAAATTGAAAATACGAATTAGATTTTCAAGTTCATTTCAAAATGAGTGGGCTGCAAATTACATATTTGAAATGGTTTTTAAAATTAACATAACAGTGAGAAAAGGACAAAATTCGGACGGAACCGACTATATCATACCCTTTACAACTTTAAAAGAGGTGTTCGAAAAGTCTTATAATGCGTTCCTAAGCATTATAGCAACGCATTCCGTTTACATGACATTGGACGTAATTTGCATTTAATAGGAAACCAATAAGGAAAGTAGTAAAGTCGGACAGGGCCGACTATATGATACCCTTCACCACTTTGGGTGAAGGGTATCATATACCGATTTTCACGAAAATTAACACACATCGTTCTAGATTTAATTCAGTACGCTATGCCAAATTTCGTGCAAATCGAAAGATATATAGGGTCCTTGGTATCCATTTACCTAAAATCGGACGAAAATATATGTGGGAGCTATATCTAAATCTGAACCGATTTTCAGGAAACTTGACACACATCATTCTAGACCTAATTCGTTACGCTGTGCTAAATTTCGTACAAATCTAAAGATATATAGGGACTTTGGTACACCATTTACCTTAAATCGGACGAAAATATATATGGGAGCTATATTCAAATCTGAACCGATTTTCACGAAACTTTGCACACATCATTCTAGACCTAATTCATTACGCTGTACCAAATTTCGTGCAAATCGAAAGATATATAGGGACCGTTTGTATTAAATCGGACGAAAATATATATGGGAGCTATATCTAAATCTGAACCGATTTTTCCCAATTTCAATAGGGTTCGAACTTGGGCCAAATAAGTGACCTATGCCAATTTGCATCCAATTCGGATTATAAATGCGACCTGTACTTTGTTTACAATTTAACATCGACAGACGGACGGACGGACGGACATGCATAAATCGACTCAGAAAGTGATTCTATGCATATTCTCAAAAGGAACCATGTGTCTATCTCGTTTCCTTTTGCCTGTTACAAACATTTACAATAAATCTGAACCGATTTTCACGAAACATAACACAAATCATTCTAAACACAATTCAGTACACTATGCCAAATTTCGTGCAAATCGAAAGAAATTTTGGTGCTCCATTAACATAAAATCGGACGAAAATATATATATTTGAAATATATCTAAATCTGAACCGATTTTCACGAAACTTAACACACATCATTAATGTTAAACTCAATTTAGTACGGTATGCCAAATTTCGTGCAAATCGAACGAAATATATACGGGCTTTGGTACTCCATTATCCAAATCTGAACCGATGTTTCCCAAATTCAATAAGGTTCGGCCTTGGGCCAAGTAAATGAGCTGTGCCAAATTTCATCCAATTCATAAATGAGACCTGTACTTTGTTTACAATTTAATATTGGCAGACAGGCAGACGGACGGACATGCATAAATCGATTCAAAAAGCAATTCTATGCTTATTCTAAAATGGAATTATGGGTCTATCTCGTTTCCTTTTGCATGTTATAAATATATGCGCAAACTTTCAAATCCTAAAAATACCGACAATTTGGCGGACCGTTATAAGGGGCTACTAGAAAAAGTGGACCTATATTATGTGAATTCGCCGAAGAACGACTTCACAAAACCCCCAAAAACGGAAACTGGTGGGACCATTATGTTGGGGACTATCCCAAAAAATGTACCTATATTTATAAGTGGAGATATTTGCTACTAAATAATAACACAAAGTACTAAACTACAGCCAATCCACTCGAAAATTACGCTAAAAGTCCCCAAAATGCAGAAAATTGTGGGATACTGTTATATGGGGTCTACAGGAATAAGTGCACCTATATTTAAAATTTTTAGTGAAGAAATTTCGTACCCAATAAAAAAACCAATGTACCAAATTTCTGCGAATTCGGTTAAAAAAGCGTTCAAAACCCCTAAATACCGAAAATTGAGGAGGGCCCTTATGCCTAAACGTTGACCGATATACAGTCGACTCCGCTTTACTGAAATGGAAATAATATGGATGTTAGTTTCAGTTATCCGATGTTTTAACTTAAGCGGAGTTCGGTTAACTGCAAATAATTTCAGTCATCCGCACTTCTCATAAGCGATTTTTTGTCAGTTTTAGGAATTTCAATAATTCATTTTTTATAGCGAATTCGTAGGTATCGAATTTATTTGTTAAAATTTGTTCAATATAGATTCACATTTTTACATTGTTTCTATTTAAAATTTAGTTATCAACTAGAAGACCTTAATAATAACTTAGAGTAGTTAAAAGTGGACGACCTCCTCAACATTTTGTTAATTATATGGGACCTCGTTTAGACATTTCCCCTATAAATCTGTAACATATTTTAGTACTTCTTTGTTAATTGTATATAAAATATAGAAATGCGAAACAGAGTTTTTTTTCGAATTTTCCAAATGATTTTAAAAGATTGGCCGAACGAACTTCTTCTTTTTCTTCGCTATTCGTTCTTCGACGTCAAAATTATGTATACTTGACACACACGTTCCATACGTCGGAAAAATCATGAATTGCAGAAAAATATCTGTTAGGGTGGGCTTTGAAGATGTGTATTTCCCAATGCAAAATATTCTGTCATTATCCTTCATTCTCACGATTTTCAGTAATGCGGAGTGATTTGAAAGGCTGTTTCAGTTATCCGATATTTTCAGTTATGCGATGTTTCACTTATGCGGTGTAAATTGTGAGCGATTAACCTAAAATTTGTGGCCCGATTTTTTTTTCATAATCATAGTACAATACTCTGTACTATGATAAATAGGATATAAACAAAATTTGACATCGCTATATCCATACATTCGGGAGATACAGTGCACCTTTTCTGAAAAATGAAAGTCCAATATCAAGAAAACCAAATGCAAATCGACGGAAAAATCATTTTAAATTATTCTATATATTCTTTTTTTACAAGAATCAAAAATAATTCTGATGGCAGAATGTGTACAATTCGAATACGAAGCGATTTAAATAATTTGGACTGTATACACAAATTTACCCTCTTCTCTGTATCGTAAAGCTCATAACTTTACCAAAATTTGGATTTTTTTGATTTTTCTTGTGATATGTATTGTCCATAATCAGGTCTTGACATATGAAATCCCAAAAAATATGTATCTACTAGCTGCATATTAAATATAAGCACTAAAACATTTTGTTGGCTGTGGGCAACATTGGGCCACTAAGGGTTAAATAATTTGGACTGTATACACAAATTAGTACTGTACACAATTTTGCCCTAAGTTTATAACATTACCAAAAATTTGATTTATTTAGATTTCCGACTTTATGTAAATTGTGTACTTAAGAACCGATGTTTCCAATTGGCACACAATTTTGTACAATCAAGATTTGTGAAATCGGTTTAGATCAACATATAAACATATATATTCGTTCGAAAATGTACTGATGTTAATATGTATTAATCTCTGGCAAGTTTCGTTGAAATCGGTTTAGATTTAGATATAACTCCTATATACAATTTCGTCCGATTTTAGGTAGATGGCACACCAAACTTCTAATGTTTGTCTGATTGACTCGAACTTTTGCACAACGTATCAAATTGAGGCTAAAATGACTTTATTGAAATTGTTGCGGATGCAGACATACATTCCTTATATATTTTCGACCGACTTCATGTTAATTGTGCACCAAATAATCAACGGGTGTCTGACTAAAATTAAATTTCGAAAAGTGCAGTGTACCACATAGCGTGTGTCAAGTTTAAGTTAGTTATTTATTTAAGTTATTTAAGTACGTTCAATTTTATGTCAAAGTTTCTTCGAAAAGGAGACCTCTGTTAGGATACATATGACGAATATATCCAAAGTGGTGAAGGGTATCATATAGTCGGCCCCGTTCGACATTACTACTTTCCTTACTGGTGTGTTGTTGTTTTTTTGAGATTAACAAAAATTCCAAAGGTCTTAGAAAGCGTATATGACTGACTCTTGTATGAACTAGAATTATTGACTTCGCTCAAAAATTAACAAAATAGCGGACTTTTGAAAAAAATATTTTTAGAAAATCGCATATTTTTGATCACAAACTAAGTTGAAAAATAAGGAAGATCTCCACCGATTGCCTTTATACTAGTTCACACGAGAGCTATACACTCCCAGAGAAACGTGTCAAAATTTGTAACCGATTGGATTATTAGTTTTTGAGTTATCGTGCCCGACATTCGTAAAAACACTGCTTCAAGAAAAAATGCGTTTAAAGTTTGAGAATCACACTTGCTGTCACTTGGCTAAATCGGCTATATCTTCAATAGTTCTCGAGATTTTCACTTGAAATTTTGTTGAAAAACTAAATTAAATTTTTTGACACCGAGAATGGGGAGGGGGTTTGCCTTAATTAATAATTCAGAGATGAAAACAAAAATAACAAATACTTGTCGTGGAATATCGTTTGGACCTCGTTCCTCAGTTTTGGTAAAATAAGACACGCCGATTTTATACAAAATTGTTATGTACTGATCGTGTATGTCTGTTTCCGAATTTAAACACTCTTAAGATAGTTTTTTTTTAATTTTAGTTTCTAAAATTAAAAATTTTTTTTTTTGTTAAATTTAAAGACAGTTTTACAAACACATATTATTTTTTCAATAAGAATTTTTTGGAATTTATCTCAAGAGAAATATTTGACGCGTTTTTTAGTTACATATGTAGATTATTAAATACTTTGTATAATATTTTTTATATTGTATTCAGCATTTCCCACTTGACACTCTTTGATCGGTTAGTTAATTTTTTAAAACGTGTTGAAAGTCGAAAAACTTTTATTTTTTTTCAATATTATTTTATGGATGTGAAATTATGGTTTTTTTAATATATTTTATTTTTAAAAACATATTACCTTTAATTAAACAGATAAGTTATATTTGAAGTAGTAATTGTTAATTAAAATACAGAAATGTATGGTGAATTCATCTGAGTATCCAAAATCAATATAATTTTGTTATAGTTTTCAAAATTGATATCTGTTGGATTTTTAAATTATAAATATGAACTTGAACTTGTTTCACTTTTTATTATAATATTTGCATTTTATTTGGTTATTATTTATATAATTGTTGTTTCTAGGATATTTTTTTTTTTCAAAATCGAATCTTATTTTTCCAGTATTTATTATGTGGAAGGCACTTGACACACTTGAGTTACATTAAACTCGTAGCAGTGTATTTTCTAAATTATTTTTTCTTATGTATGTTTTTTATATTTTCTTAAAAAAATATTTTCTCTTTTATTTTTTAGAAAATATTATATTTTGGTTTTTATTATTTTTCAAAACATTATTTTAAAATATATTTTTTTAATAAAAATATATTTTCCATGTTTATTTCTTATTTTTCGTTTATTTGTCAAAACTCGGTTTTAAGGCACTTGCATTTCAAATGTTTGTGTATTGAAAAAGAAGTCAACACAACATTTTTTTTTTTTTTAGATTTTAGGCACTCATAATAAAATCCACTTGAAGGCACTTTTTTACAATCATTTTAGATATTTTTAAGTTTCGCTTCGCTTATCGAACGTTTCGGAGAAGACACGACTGAGCACTGCAAACGCAGCTGATGAACTGCATCAAATGTGGCAACATTCATAGCCAATGACTCCATTGGAAGTGGATATCTGCACGCTTTTCGCTTCTTTTGTTTTGCTTTTGTTAGTTGTTTTGTTGTTATGCTTTGTGTTTTGGAATTTTGTTGTATTTGTTGTCGCTGCTGCTACATTGGTTTGTTTACATTTCTCGGGGGAGATTTGTTTATATCGTTGGGCCACACATAGCATGGCATAGCGAGCATAGCGGTGGCGATTGTGTGGCGTATCTCATGGTTACTCATTGGAATGGATGCCGCTTTCCAGTTTGCTTTTTGGAAATTCACAAATGTGAGAGTTGAAGAGAGCGAAACAAGTTTTGCTGGAGATTTATATTTTACAATTCAATTCTCGTGGGAATTGTGCATACAAGTTAACAGTTGTAGGTAATTCGACAATTACAGTACTATGCTGTGTGATGTATAGCGCTATGTAGTTTCGACCAGTTTAACAGTGACTATTTATGTTATTCAGTTACAGAAATGTAAAGGTATTGTCGTAGATTTAATTGTTTGGTGGTTATTTTAAAAATTAAAAGAAATTAATTATATACACTTATATGGAGGTCCGAAGTTTGAGCCCATCGGTAAATTTAATTTTAAAGAAAGTGTATGGATACTCCGATCTGATCCAAACTTTACACACATTACGATTAATAAAGTTTTGCGGGGAAAATTGGTTCATTTCTTCAGGAACCTCCCACATTACACATATTTATAACAAAATCATAAATCTTCTGAAACAGGTCGGCAAAGTGTAGGCCGATATTGATAACGCATGGTAGGGTGGAACATGTGTCTAAAATCCTCAAAATATGAGGATTTACCTAAAGGAGGATCAATATTGATTATTTCTGGGAAATATCGAAAATGGGGAAGTGCGTTTAAATTGTGTATCTTGATATAGCAAATTTTCTATCCTGATATATTACATTTGTATTTCGATACCCTCCAACTGTAGTATGGTTACAACAGATGTATAGGCGGAAATATGGATAACTTGTATAAAATTATAGATTTCAGAATACAAACTGACAATTTCGAGTCCAGAATATGCCCCATGGTGGAATACGTTTATATGGCGACAAACCCCAACACCCAAATCAAATCAGATAAGTATTTAAATATAAAAATTCCAATAATAATATTTTTAGTTAGGGAGATTTTTAACCAAAGATAATAGGTTTGGAAACCCCAGAAATACTGACAATTTGGGTATATGTGTACTACTCAAAAAATTGGAACAAATTTTATAAATTTTGGCGGGGAGATTTGGTACCCAATTTAAACCCAACATACCAAATTACAGTCCTTCGATGGAAAAACTAGTCCAAATTCCTCAAGATCCACATATTTGGATCGTTATTTGGAAGCTATACAAAAAAGTGGGCTTAGGTAGGCCCACTCCTTCTGGTATCTCTCCGACAAAGGGTCAATATGTAAATTGAATTTGCACTGATTTAATCAACATTAAATCCGAAACCTCTTTGATAAAACATAAAAGCGAATAATAAAACCGAAGACCTGTATGCTGAGGGTACACATCTGTCGACAACCCCATCTGACATGCTTTATACGTTAGTGGAGAGATTTGATACCCAATAAGAACCCAACCAAATTACAGAGAATTCGGTTGAAACATTTTGCCGATCTATCTCAATTTGTTTAGAGGCTGGAGTGATTGCAACAGATTGACGCTACGTACTATGGTTGGAGGGTAACCATCCAAGAGTCCGAAATGCTACAGTCTTCAAAATACCGAAAAAGGTTAGGTGATACCGTTATATTGGGTCTATAACAAAATTAGGACATGTAAAGAAAGCTTTCTGTAAAAAAATAAGCAGTAAGGAAAGTAGTAAAGTGGGCCGACTATATGATACCCTTCACCACTTTGGGCATATTATACATATGTATCCTAAAAGACGTCGCCTTTTCGAAGGAACATTGACATGAAATTGAAAGAACTTAAATATGTGATCTTTATCTATATCTAAACCGACTAACATCAATCCCTACACAGCCTACACATATGCTAAATTTTGTAAATCGATTTAAAGCTAACTTCACACGCTATTCGGTATGCTGCACTTTTTAAAATTTAATCTCAATCAAACACCCATTGATTGTTTGGTGTACAATAAACATGAATAAGTCGAAATTATATATGGAAGCTATGCTATATCTATATCTGAACCGATTTCAAATTAAGGGAACCCCCCCCCCCCCATTCTCGATTTGAGAAAGAGTACATGTCTGGCTCTCGTATGAACTAGGATTATTGACTTCGCTCTAAAATTAACAAAATGGTGGACCTTTGAAAAAATATTTTTGGAAAATCGCCGATTTTTTACCAAAAACCAAATTAAAAAATAAGGAAGATCTTCACCGATTGGCTTTATCCTAGTTCATACGAGAGCTATACACTCCCAGAGAAACGATGCAAAATTTGGAACCGATTGGATTATTAGTTTTTGAGTTATCGTGCCCGCCAATCGCAAAAAAATGTTTAGAGAAAAACGCGTTTAAAGTTTGAGAAACCCTTAAGCCGTCACTTGATGCTGACACACTAAATCGGATATATCTTCAACAGTTCTTGAGATTTTCACTTGAAATTTTGTAGAGACATTCTTTAATCAGTGTAGATTCGAATTATATCAACAAAAATTTTGACCCCGAGAATGGGGGGGGGTCCCCTTAAGTACGTTGTGTCAATCGGCCTAGCTAGAGGACGAAAATATATATAGAAGATGTTTTTAAATCTGATCTGATAAAATGTGACGAAAATATATATATGGGAGCTATATCTAAATCTGAACCGATTTTCACGAAACTTAACACACATCATTCTAGACTTAATTCATTACGCTATACCAAGACTCGTGCAAATCAAAAGATTTGCAGGGACTTTGGTGCACCATTTACCTAAAATCGGGTGAAACTATATATAGGAGCTATATCTAAATCTGAACCAATTTCAGTAGGGTTCGTCCTTGGGCCAAACCAATGGGCTGTGCCAAATTTCATCCAATTCAGATCATAAATGCGACCTGTACTTTGCTCACAAAAATACATGGACGGACGGACGGGCAGACGGACATGCATAGATCGACTCAGAAAGTGATTCTATGCATATTCTCAAAAGGAACCATGGGTCTATCTCGATTATTTTTGCTTGTTACAAACATATGCACAAAGACATAATACCCTGTACCACAGTGTGGTGAAGGGTATAAAAATAAAACACACCAAGGACAAGTAATTCGAAAAAATATAGGCACTTCCATGCGAAAATGCACAATGAAATATATAAAACATTATGGTGCGAAGATTTGCCACTCATAATGTATCTGAAAATCTTCAGAATAATGAAATCTAAACTTGGAACGATATTGAAAAATAACCCAAAATTTTAAATTAGAGTCAGTTCGATTGAAAGCATTAAAATACCGACAATTGTGTGTACTGTTATATAACTATTCTGAAACTTGGATTATTTTCGATAGAAAAATCCTAGAAGTAGTAGTAGATTTAGATTTTAACGGACAGACTTGATCTAACCTAGCTGATTCGAAAACAGATTATATTCCGATCAAGAAATTTGAAATATTTTGACTTTAAAAAATGTTTATGGAGCAATACAAACCAATAGGCCGATTAATGATTACAATATCGATCAGAATTATTTCATAGACATAAATCAATCAATCAATGCCGAAAATTTAATTATTGATTTAAATATTCCTCTTTTTCTCTCTACTTCATTCATTTAATGAAAATTATTCCTTTTGTCGTTTTAATGCAACAACGACGACAATGAACTTTTGTACTTAAAGTTAAAAAAAAACTATTTCTTTCTTTATTCAATGACTTACCTCACCGATGCCATGCCTTTCCCTTAAGATGTTCGCGATTCCGGCAAATTTACATAGAAATTGTTGTTGAAATGTTGTTAAACATCCGTGATAGGTCGTCAAGAGGACGTCACGTGCCTCACGTATCAAAACTGCACGTGTTGTTTGATTAAAGACGGGATAAATGCTGGCAAGAAAATTGTCAATCAATGTGGCCAGTTGTGATTCCTTGAAAATGTAGCGTGGCGGCGAAGAAGAAGAAGATGAAAAAACAAACAATTAGAAAACAATCTAAGAACGAGATGGGAATAAAATGGATTACGAGAAATGTGTTTTCTTTTTGTAATGATGCCATAGAAAAAAAGATGCAATAATTTAAAAGAGCAACTGCAACATTGTATGCATCTGTGGACAGTGGTTAGCATAGAGCGAATAATACAATTCGAATTGCTGATGTAGTCTAAGGTGTTTGAGAATGTTAAGGTCTTTTGAATTGCAAAACTTGGATTTTATAAAGTTCAGATCTCCAGCAAGGCAATTAACAACGACGTCATGTCCCTGCTAATTGTGCACTATAAATGCATGAAAATGATCCTAAATTCCCCCAAAAAAATCACCTCAATCGGTGAACTTTATTTCCGCCTCCATGGATAGGTCGACAAATTAAAATGTTGCGTTTGGGGCTCGGAAAACCAAAGATATTTTATTTATTTCGCTTTCGAGCTGAGCTACATGATCGAAGTTCGCAATAAAAAGGAAAGCCGGAGATATACTACATTCCCACCATTCCCGCTGTTGGTTAAGCGGCTCATCAGACATATTGGGTAATGTGGCTTACAAATGTCGTTACTTGATACGCTAAGGCGCAGGACAACAAACGATAGATGCAATAGGAACCTAATCGCAGCTGAATTTTTGAGTTTTATGGCTTTTTAGGGCGAAAGATCATTCATGTACATATTTTTATTGATTTCTCTTTCAAGATGTGCTACACGCTGTTGAGAAGCTTTTACATAATCAACGTGCAAATGTTTGGTGCGGTATAGTTCGGCGGAGTCATTAGACCTTTTTTCGACAGTTTCGGTGAATGGATTGCGGTATCGAAAAATGATTAATACTGTTTTATTATCGGAATTCGGTGATACATTTCGAGAAAGGTTTGCAGGCCAGGTTATCTCTCGAAAACGTGGCCACAATTTGTACATCGAAATATTGTGATTTATAATTTTTCCTTCGGGACCAAGTGACAGATGAGGAGTACGCAATAGGCCAGTATCGATTTATCCTATCATTATTGAGATTCTCAGAAGCATAGTTTATCCAATTAACGATTTGGTAATAGCAAATTTCATAAAAATTATACCTTCCTTTTTAAAATGATATAATCATCAGACCATTTATCTCAAAAAATTTGAATTTTTCCTTCAATACCAAAAGCACATCTCCTATAACCTGGTTTAAATCAGAATAAAGTTTGAATACTGTGAATCTTATATGAAGGAAATTAAATAAACTAGATCCCAAAATATCATCATGATCTGTATATCGACATATCCTTCCTCCTCTATAATCTAACCACTGTTCTCAACATAAATCCAATTGATCATTGAATGGTTCGCCTTACCATTTGTGTAGCAGAATCAACTACTAATTGTCGTTGTTGTTGCGGTTCATCACCAATTCCTTTTAGATTCACATCAACATGCCTATCAGCAGGATCATCGCCATCATTATCACCATTGTCGTGACCTTCTCCGGGGCGTTGGGCCAATTGGGCCATAGATTTCTCCTCCGCCGAATTTGTCGATATTATTCTATTCCCTTTTGTTGTGTCATTTCCCTTTGAATATGTAACACTAGTCGGGGTAATGGTTGTGCTATCAATCGCATCACAGCCACCCAAACCAAAGTCAATATCTTCATAGGAATCAGCATCCATATCATCGTCTTCCATTTCCTTAACACACCCAAGGGCACAATTTGTAGAAGCACGACGACCAGCGAGATTTTGATGATGACGGCGACGACTGTTGTCATTATCGGGATTTTCCGCTCCAGCATCATCAGTATTGCCACCTAATGTTGCCACCATTGAGTCGCCGGAGTTAGTGGATGATGGCACCGTTACCGGTTGTGGCCTGCAGCGATCTCGTTTGCTGACATTTGACTCATTCATGATGACAGCATTGGCGGACATTGTTGTTAGCGAATTGTCGCTGTGCTGCTGCTGCTCGAGGTTGGTGGTGGTGTTGGCGGCCGCACTCATACCGTGTTCCGCATTAGCATTACCATTATTATTTTGACCAGCAGTGCCCACTGCGAGCCAACGATCTTTACATTTTCTCAAATAATTACGAACACGCGATGATTTGCTACGACGCACGACTGTTTCATTGATCGCCAGTAATTCTCCAATTGGTTGTATTTGTTCGGATGTGGATGTGGTTGTTGTTTGTGTGGTTTGATTCCGTTTTACATCATCACCATCATCTTCGTCAGACTTATTGTCGTTGCCGTTCGTCGTTGGTTCTTTGGTCTTATTATCAATTAGACATTCATTCGTTGTTGTTGTTACTTCCATTTCCAACTCCTGACAATCATCGACATCATCTTCTTCTTCGCGAGCAATTGGTGCGATCTGTTTGGGCATTGTTGCTGGACCGGAGTCATTACTGCAAATTATTGCTGCTGGCAATTTGTTGGCAGCAACAGCAGCAGCTGTAGAAGATTCTAACTTTGGTTGTGGGTTTTGTGTTGTGGATGGACTGGTAACAACTAAAATCTCATTTAAATCTCGTATATTTTCGCTAATTTCGTTATTTGTTTTCGATATTTTGGCTGGGGTATGTTCGATTGGCGCCGTTGTGTTGTTGCTGTTGCTCTGTAATCAAAGAACAAGAATAAGGTTATATTAGCGGAAGTTGAAGGCATGTTAGAATTTCAGTTATTATTTTTACAATAGGAGAATATTAGAATTTCCGTTAAAAATTATATTTAATGATCAGCATATTCTCCCTTCCCTATTTATTTTGTAACTATTGTGGATAGTTAAATTTAGATCCGAGAAGACGATTTTTGATAAATTTAGTCAGGTCAACTTCGTATTAAAATCACAATACTTTTTTGTTGATGAAAATCTACGCCTAGTTATCATTTGGAACAAAGTAAACATGGTCTGCTCGCCTTTGGATACTAGACACTAAGTTTTTAAAGAAATTGGTCTAAAGAAATTGGTTCTCAACAACTATGCCGAAAACTTATGCTACGGCGTAAACCTAAAATCCACCAAATCCACTGAAAGACTATGTCGAAGATCTATTGTATATTCCTATCGCAATGCTTAGGATCGGATTATAATATTATATATTTATACCCTACATAACTATGTTGTCAGGGTATTATAGCTATGTGCAGCCCCAAGTGTTTGTAGCGCCGCGAAATATTGGTCCTAGACCCACCTTTAAGTATACCGATCGTCATATCTCGACTAGCTGAGTCGATCTAGACATGTGTGTCCGTCCGTCCGTCTGTCCATTATAACTTGTAAACACGATACAGGCCACAGTTATGGACCAATCTTCACGAAATTTGCATGTATAATGGGTTCTGGCCAATGAAGACCCCTATTATTTTTGGTAAAGATCGCTTAATATATAGTGGGTGAAATGGACCAGAAACTTTATGTTTTCTGATTTTCTGGTCGCTCCAGAGGCCGCAATTATGGCCCAAACATCGACATGGAGATGGGGATAGGGCCAAAGAATAAGCATACCTCTTTTGATAAAGATCGGTCAATATTTAGCGGGTCAAATGGACCCTGACTTTTGTGTGAAAAATTACAAAATTTTTACTCTATAACGTATATATTTACCCCTGAATGACATAGACCAATTTGAAATTTTCCATGAGGATCCAGGTATGGTCAAGGACATCGCCTGTAATTTTCGGTGATTACCAGATAATAATATTGGCATGAAGTGGACCGAAAACTTAATTTTGTTGGATTTTTTTCGAGCCGATCTATAGGCCACATTTGAAATCCGAACATAACAACACAACCCACGTTGGAGGTCAAGAGAGTGCAAATATTGCCCAAGATCCAATTATAGAACCACACAAAGTTAGATTTTCATGGAAGTTGTGGTCGGCCTCGTCCAACTATACTTCTCCGCTCACTGGTTTTTGGATTGCATTTCTATCAATGCTGAAACTCTATTTTCTGTGCTAGTCGGGACAAAATGTCTTTCTAATTCTAAATCCCTTACATATTCCAGTATATCTCCCATATTTGTGTTCTTATATCAAGAGACTGATATCAGATTAGAGGTCAACTGCTTCTTCGATATGTACTGACAACTTTTCCGTATCAGATCTTAAAGAATGAATGTTGCAATCTTTTGGGCGATAACTCGATTAGATTTTTAAAGTGCAAGTCACATAAGACCATATAAATATAAATATTCTGGAGCAGAACAAAATCTTTCCGTCTCTTTACTACGCCCGCATGTCTGTTGATATCACGTTAGAACGCGCAATATTTAAGATAGAGATCTGAAATTTTGCATGGGAAAATGGGATAAATAGGTCCACTTTTTAGACCAACCACCCCCCCCCCCCATTTTATATTGGGGGTACCCCCAATATTCGGCATTTTGCTGCTTTTGAGCATGTCTTTCAACTTAACTTTGGGTATAGGAACTATATACGGATTCAACTCCTGTATAGGGTCCAGGTGCCTTTTCCCACCGAGGCGTTGTAATTTGACATACCGGGTTCATGGAGGTTGAAAATCGTATTACAGAAAATAAAGGTCTGCATTTTGGTATGGTTCCAATATAACGTTACCGCTCCATTTTCGGTTTTTGAAAAGCTTCAGCGGAATTCACTTACCAATATGACCGTAATTTAACATTACAGACCGCTTTATAGGTATTTTGGTGATCTCACACGTATTTTTCCACCGAAGTGTATTTAATTTGATATTCCACATCCTTTGGGGATGGAAAACATCTGTGCAGACAGTTTTCAATGTGCGTCCAAATTTTTGTATAGCTACTATATAAATGTACACAACTTCTCATTTTTGTAACTCAAATTTCCAACCGAAGGGACCGTAACTTAACATAATGTTCAATAAAGGTCCATATTTTTATAGGGACAACACATTAAGTTTACGTCATATTTTATGAATTTAGATGGCTCGAGACGCATATTCCAACCGATGTACAACTACATTTGGGATTTCGGATCCTTGGTGGGTAAATAACCAGACTTCGATCGCATCTCATTTTCTTCAAACCTTAGTATCTTCAAGTTTTACTAAGAGGATTAAAATCCTCCTCAAATATTCCGACCGATTTTGGGTATTTTGAATGACTACATCATGGCGGATGGTGTAAAAAGTTTGGCTCGGTTGAAGTTAACAATAGTTTTTTTCCAGTTCCTCCTATAGAATTTAATACGTATTAATTGTTTTTCTGCTGCCTATGTTAAAGCCAAGACATTTAAAAGAAAATGAGGACATTTATCGATTGATTTACTAGACACACTAACAACACAACAGACTAGGCAATAATAAATGCCCATACTAAAAAGGAGAACACATGTTATTAGCCGACACCACAAGTCAACAAAAAAACGAAACGACAGAGAAGCTCTCTGACCTCTCTACTCTAGGCAGTACTCAATGGAGCATAGAACTGTTTCACTAAAAGGCTGAAGGTACAGAGCTACCCATAGTATAGGCTGAGCTGGCTAAAAAGCAGAACCACCAACAACCTTAAATGATGTCATAGACAAAACAACATGATGGTAAACTGGTAATACCAATGTTCGAGAACAAAGTAATGTCGATGTATGCTCTACATTTGTTGCATGCAACAACCAGAATACTTGTATATATTTCCGTCAATTTTTCTTTGTTGCCCCAATAGCCACCCTGCCATAGAATTTTGCATGTTATAATAAAACAACAGAACGTCATATTGATTTTGTGGTGGAGAATTTCGTAATTGACGTAGGTCAAGAGCTTGAATTCAGTGCACTGCACTTTGGCTACACTGCTCCCCACACTTCACTCCACATCAAATCGTAATCACTTCACTTTCTTTGGCAGCTTGGTGGCGACCGTTATGACAAATAATTGGTCAAACCACCACAACAACTGGAAAAAATTATTCAAAACTATGGACGAAAAAGTTCACAAGGTTCAGTTTTGTGAGTGCCACCACCACCACCGGCACCATTACCACTACCACAAACACAACATTTTTTGAGATTGCCACAAGGGGCCAGACTTCAAATCAATCAAAAATATATTTTTATTTTTTGAACTTTTCACACTTGTTTCTGCCGGTAAAATGTTAATTTTTTAGTTTTTGCTCTGTGTTCATTGGAGCTGACTTGCCACTGATTTGATTTTTACGATGTGTTGCAGAGTGCAACCAAGACTACAACGATGATGGTGATGGCGATGATGAAATTGCAACATTTCTTATTATTGTTGTCATACGATTTGATTTAGTATTTCACACTCACTTTTCCGTTTGATTTTAGTGGCCAGTCGTTTTCTTCTCGATTCGATTCGATGTTGGACAATAAATTTTCTGTAATCGCTGACGGATTGACTAGTTAGCTGACTGTTGGTGTTTGTTGTTTTGTTTTTAGTAACTAATAGCTAGCACTGTATAGGAGCCAGTCAATTTCTAGGAACTAGACCTAAAAGCTTTTTTGTTGCTTCTTTAATGTGAAAACATTTTTTTGTTTGAGAATTCATTCATATTGGACTGCATTGAATAACAGGTGGCGCTGTTGTAGACATGCGCTCTAGGGTAAAATGGCGAGAGCTTTAGCTATGGGGGAAAGCCTCCAAGGAACTGGCTGGACATCATATTCTAAGAATATAAGGTAAGCTATATTTGTTTTAATGTAACACGGAAAAGAAATGTGGTCACCATGACATACCGATACATTTTTCTTTGTTTCATTCGAAAATGAAAAGAAGGCCATCATGCATACTAAAATACATATCTACAGTCGACACGAGTCGAACAAAAATTAGTAATAAATATTAATTAGTTCTAACAACTATCATTTAATAGGAGTATAAATAAAAGCGGTGTTATCAAGAAAAGCAGGAAGTACGATGGGAAAGGTAATCACGACCAAGCAACATGTCCATGTTTAAACGGTTTCAATAATAATAATAATTACCAAAAATGGTTTCTAAGGGTAATATTAATTTTGGTATAGCAAAAATTGTCCCTGATGATATCAAATATTTTTCTTTAGAAAAAAGTGTTTCAAGCCTATTTTTTTCATTAACAGTATAGTAACTTAAAGTATCTGATTTATTTCCCAATAAAATATAATATTCCATGAAAATTTTTAGGATTTTTTCTATTGAAAAGAAAAGTGAATGGACCTTGTGGGTTTCGTGGATTTTTCCGAGCACGTTTTTTATTGAGAATTTGCTTCAAAAGAAAAATAAGTTTCTGAGAGTACTGAGATTTTTCCTATATTTATACCATTCACCACTCTGTGGTACAGGGTATTATGTCTTTGTGCATATGTTTGTAACAGGCAAAAGGAAACGAGATAGACACATGGTTCCTTTTGAGAATATGCATAGAATCACTTTCTGAGTCGATCTATGCATGTCTATCCGTCCGTCCGTCTGTCTGTCGATGTTAAATTGTAAACAAAGTACAGGTCGCATTTATAATCCGAATTGGATGCAATTTGGCACAGGCCACTTATTTGGCTCAAGGACGAACCCTATTGAAATTGGGAAAAATCGGTTTAGATTTAGATATAGCTCCCATATATATTTTCGTCCGATTTAATGTAAACGGTCCCTTTATATCTTCTGATTTGCACGAAATTTGGTACAGCGTAATGAATTAGGTCTAGAATGATGTGTGCAAAGTTTCGTGAAAATCGGTTCAGATTTCGATATAGCTCCCATATATATTTTCGTCCGATTTAAGGTAAATGGTGCACCAAAGTCCCTCTATATCTTTCGATTTGCACGAAATTTGGCATAAAGTACTGAATTGAGCCTAGAATGATGTCTGCCCAGTTTCGAGAAAATCGGTCCGGATTAAGATATAGCTCCCACATATAGTTTCGTCCGATTTTATGTAAATGGTGCCCCAAAGTCCCTATATATCTTTCGATTTGCACGAAATTTGGCATAAAGTACTGAATTGAGCCTAGAATGATGTCTGCCCAGTTTCGAGAAAATCGGTCCGGATTAAGGTATAGCTCCCATATATAGTTTCGTCCGATTTCATGTAAATGGTGCCTCAAAGTCCCTATATATTTTTCGATTTGCACGAAATTTTATTCAGCCTAATCATTTAGGTCTAGAATGATGTCTGGCAAGTTTCGTGTAAAACGGTCCAGATTTAGATATAGCTCCCATATATAGTTTCGTCCGATTTCATGTAAATGGTGCACCACATATATCTTGCGATTTGCACGAAATTTGGCATAACGTTTTGAATTGAGTCTAGAATGATGTTTGCCAAGTTTCGTGAAAATAGGTCAAGATTTAGATATAGCTCCCATATATAGTTTCGTCCGATTTCATATAAATGGTGCACCAAAGTCCCTGTATATCCTTCGATTTGCACGAAATTTGGCATAACGTACTGAATTGAGCCTAGAGTGATGTCTGCCAAGTTTCGATAAAATCGGTCCTGATTTAGATATAGCTCCCATATATAGTTTCGTCCGATTTCATGTAAATGGTGCCCCAAAGTCTCTATATATCTTTCGATTTGCACGAAATTTGGCATAACGTACTGAATTGAGCCTAGAATGATGTCTGCCTTGTTTCGTGAAAATCGGTCCAGATTTAGATATAGCTCCCTTTTATTATAGATTGATTTTGAGTAATTGACGCACCAAGGAATCAATAGGAACAAAACGTTCTTAAATTAGTATAACCTTAGCTGTGACAAGTTTGTTTGAAATCGCTTCATATTTGGATATAGCTTCCATATATATTTTCGCCCGATTTCAAGTAAATTGGGCATCAAATTTCTCATGTTAGTCAAATTGACATCAAATTTTGCACAGCGTACAAAATTGAGCATAGAATTACGTAGTTGCGTTTTCTGGATGTACAGACATAGCCCAACGGATGACCTATTTATATTTTTTGAAGTCGATTTACATACTTTATGGATAGATCTAGGCAGATTTACATTTAGAAAAATATCACATATTTTATTTCATCCAATTTCATGTTAATATTCCATGTTAATATACCCATAGTGGTGAAGGGTATCATCCTTACTGGTTTTTTTTATAGAATAAATAGTTCCTAAAGTAGCAGTGATGTTTTTTCTACAAAAAAATATTCCCTAAGGGACAGTAAAATTGTCTATAGAGAATAGAAGATATAATACTTATGGGTACATTGATTTTTTCTATAGAAAATATTATAGTACCTAAGGAGAAAGTTATTTTTTCCCATATAAAAAATGATCCCTGAGGGGAACGTATTTTTTTAATTTCTGGTGGGACAACGAAATGTTCCCTATAGAAAAAAATTCTCTGATCGGTATGTGGATTTTTTGTTCTAATGAAAAGGACTCTGATGAATATGTGAATTTTTGTTCAGTACAAAATATAGTCACAGGAAGTCGGTGAAAAATATCCCTCAAGGATATTCAGTCAAACACCCTTCTGTTCATTAATTATCGTTGATGTTGTCTACAATATGATAATAATGTAATAGAAATGAAATACTTCCGATTAATCTTGCAGCTATTGTTTGAATTTCTGAAGGCCTTAATTTTCTGGACGTGTGTAAACACAATCCAATCTAATGCTACAACAACAACCAATCATTTTTTCTTTAAATCCAAAAATTGCTGATCCAAAACAATCGCTGTCATAACAAACATAATAATACATGTGTATGTATATGTGGACACAACTTCATATATTTTAAATCCATATTGCCAGGTCAGGTTTGTGGGTCTTTGTTTTTCCTACCAATCAATGATAATGAAAAGTTGCATATCTTAAATTCAAAAAAGGCTAATCGCTATAGCGAGAGAAAAAAATATATAATTTTCCTCTTTAAACAAAAACGAAAAGTGTTAAACTGTTAATATTAATTGTAGACTAAATTTTGACATAATCCGACTTGTTGAAACTCTACCCACAGCATGGGATGGGAAAAGATAGCTTCAGTAAAAATCATCCATTGGATTTCAGCTGCACACAGATGTGGAGAAAACAATAGAGAAGAGGCAAGACATGTACGTATGGGAAATTCATATATAAATTAAAATATATATTTATGTCCATATATATGCAATCCAAATTAATAATAAACTAAATATGCCAAATGGTTAACCGAATGTCCATTCATTGCCTTTTCCATGGTTGTAAGACAATATGTGAAGAATGGAGTCTGCGGTATCCACCACGTTCTTCTATTCAGTTTTAATAGCTTTATGACTACATGTGTCATGTGTACGTGCTAAAGAAAATGTATAATAGATGCGGTCGTAATTCAATGAAACACTTAGGTTTAAACCAGTAAGGAAAGTAGTAAAATCGGACGGGGCCGACTATATGATACCCTTCACCACTATGGGTGTATTAAACAGGACTATTAACATGAAATTGGATGAAATAAAATATGTAATGTTTAACTAAATGTGATTCTACCTAGATCTATCCATAAACATGTCATTCTTACTTAGCTGGCTTGTTACAGAACATGTCATTCGTTTGTTACAAATAGGTCATCTGTACTTCTAGAAAACGCAACTACGTATTTATTGTTGAATTTTGTACGTTGTGCAAAATTTGATGTCAATTCGACTAACATGAGGAGTTTGATGCCCAATTTATCTAAAATCGGGCGAATATATATATGGAAGCTATATCCAAATATGAAGCGATTTCAACAAAACTTGTCACAGGTTAGGCTTTGCTATTTTCAGTACGTTTTGTTCCTATCAGCCTATTGGTTCCTTGGTGCCAATTATTTAAAATCAATCTATAATAAAAAGGAGCTATATTTAAATCTCAACCGATTTTCATGAAACTTGGCACACATCATTCTGGACTAAATTCAGTACGCTATGCCAAATTTCGTGCAAATCGACTGATATATAGGGACTTTGGTAGGCCATTTATATGAAATCGCACGAAACTATATATGGGATCTATATCTAAATCTGGACCGATTTTCACGAAACTTGACAGACATCATTTTAGGCTCAATCCAGTACGTTATGCCAAATTTCGTGCAAATCTATATATGTTTCGATTTGCACGAAATTTGGCATAATGTACTGGATTGAGCCTAAAATGATCTCTGTCAAGTTTCGTGAAAATTTGGTGCACCATTTACATGAAATCGGACGTAACTATGTATGGGAGCTATAACTAAATCTGGGCCGATTTTCTCGAAACTTGGAAGACATCACTCTAGGCTCAATCCAGAACGTTATGGCAAATTTCGTGCAAATCGAACTTTGGTACACCATTTACATTAAATCGGACGAAAATATATATATGGGAGTTATATCTAAATCTGAACCGATTTTTTCCCAGTGACCTATGCCAAATTTCATCCAAATCGGATTATAAATCACAAAAATACATGGACGGACGGACAGACGGACATGCGTAAATCGACTCAGAAAGTGATTCTATGAATATTCTCAAAAGGAACTATGGGTCTATCTCGTTTCCTTTTGCCTTTTACCAACATATTCACAAAGTAATAACCTGTACCACAGTGTGGTGAAGGGTATAAAAATACTTTTAACATTGTTGTTATATGATAACTTTTATATTTATATAAATAACTTTTTATTTAAATAATAGCTTTTAAAAAATATTTTTATGGGACTAAGAGAGACATAATTTTTATACCCTAAACAACTATGTGGTCAGGGTATTATAGCTTTGTGCAGTCCCAAGAGTTTGTAACGCCGCGAAATATTGGTCCTAGACCCACCTTTAAGTATACCGATCTTCATATCTCGACTAGCTGACTACACACGTGTGTCCGTCCGTCCGTCTGTCCATTATATTTTGTAAACACGATACAGGCCACAGTTATGGACTAATCTTCACGAAATTTTGCATGTAGGATGGGTTCTGGCTAATGAAGACCCCTATTGTTTTTGGTAAAGATCGGTTAATATCTAGGGGATGAAATGGACCAAATACTTAATTTTTATCGGTTTTTCTGGTCGCTCTAGAGGCCGCAATTATGACCCAAACATCGCGAATTTTTACATAGAGAAGGGGATCGGGCCAAAGAATAAGCATGCCTGTTTTGACAAGGATCGGTCAATATTTAGCGGGACAAATAGACCCTGACTTTTGTGTGAAAAATTACAAAATTTGTATTCTATAGCGTATAGATTTTCCCCTGAAAGACATAAACCCGAAAAGTTGTTTGTACATCCAAGGGCAGTGGTTGACCTTTAAATTGATACCAATTATATGGTCGTATGTACTCAGATGTGGGAGTTGCACTTAAATATTTACAGGTGCTTATGTATTCAGATATTATTTATTAACCCTTTACCACACTAGAGGGCGGAAATGTAGCGCAGATCGCTTTAAAATGTTCCATGAAGTTCCAGTTATGGTCAAGGATAACGCCTACAATTTTCGGTGACGATCAGATAATTATATTGTGATGAAGTGGACCGAAAACTTAATTTTTTTAATGAGAATAAGAAGATCACTACACAAGGGAAGGGAATCCGGACAAGTTATTAGAAAGGCTGTAATAATTAGTATAATTGTCGGCCTCTAGTTGGTCCAGATGTTTCATAAATCGCGAAATATTGGCCAAACTCAGAATATAGATCCACCGAAAGTTAGTTTTTCGTGTGTAGGGTATCATATGGTCGGCCCCGTCCGACTATACTGCTCCGCTCACTGGTTTAAAGAATATTTTTTGTAGGACTAAAAGAGGTGTATACTTTTTAAAGAATATTTTTGTATGACTAGGAGTCGGGTCAATTTTTTAAAGAATATTTTTTGTAGAACTAGAAGAGGGGTTGATTTTTTTTAAGGAATAATTTCTGTAGGAATAAAAGAGGCGTAGATTTTTACAGAATATTTTTTATAGGACTAAAAGAGGCCTAGATTTTTTATTTTATTTTTTGGAGGGCCGAAAGAGACGTTCATTTTTCAAAGAATACTATTTGGAGGACTTAAAGAGACGTAGATTTTTAAAGAATATTTTTGGAGGACTATACTAGGCGTTGATTTTTTCAAGAATATTTTTTGGAGGACTAAAAGTGGCGTAGATTTTTTAAAGAATATTCTTGGAGGACTAAAAGAGGTGTCGATTTTTTAAAGAATAATTTTGGTAGGATTAAAAGAGGCGTATATTTTTTACAGAATATTGTTTGGGGAATAGAAAAAATATTATATTGCTATCCTTATATTTGAGATTATACAAAATCGGGAAGCTATTAATAGCATTTCCAATATCTCTATGATAAAAGTTCGCAGCATATGTCGAGATGTTTCATATATAAAACCGATCTGATATTTATTTTGTTTCTTTTTTCGTAAAAAATGAAAACTTGAATTGTAAACCCTTGTTGTTGTCGTTATTGTTTAACTGAAAGGCTAATATACAAATTAGTATATCTTACAAATTAAATCAGTATTTAACAAAAGCCAGATTTAATATTAAAATATCCATCCACACTGTACCACCCACTGATCTAATATACAGCAAATATTGAAATAATAAAAAAGAAATGCAATCACCTTGCCCCGAAACTATTGTGAAAAAGAAATATGGGATTAACACTCGGCAGATCACCGCTACGTCTGGGGGGTTTAATGATATTCATCAGTGCAGTGCAATTCATTGCAATCTTTTGTCGGGTAACCTGTGAACGTGTATGTACGAGTATTATGACCATGGCTTTTAATGTGTGTTGTTGTTATTGTTGTGGCTTCTGCTGTTTGCATTTGAGGCAAATTGAACACTGATTGTTGTATTGACTACTGCCGTTTGCTGTCATTGCTGTGGCTCTTTCAGTTTTTTTCCTTCTTCTTCAAATGCTAATGCCGGCTGGCTGCTGGATTTGCCGATTTTATTTTTTGTTCGCCAGCTATGGCGATATATGAGGCCACAATGCCACTCGGTGTGTGGCTAATAATACTCAACATTTTACAAATTATTGTGGTTTATGGACAAACGAATGTGTGTGTTTGTTTTTTTTTTTTTCTTCTCTTGGCAGAGCACAATCTAACGGATGAACGAATGCCGGTAGTTGGTCGGAACCCAAATGATATTGTGCCCCAATAAATTAGTTGCTTGAATGCAGTAGTCCGTGGGCTTTAAGCATTTTCGCCATCAATGTTGTCATCTAATCATTTGCAATCGGCTCAATAGTTGCACATTTGATTTTAATAAGGAAATTAACAAAATTATCAATTATTGATAGGAATGTGGATAGGATTGGAAAAATAAAATAAATACTGACAATGTCAACAGGGAGGAATTATACTTTGAGGTGGAAGAAAAAGACAAGGATGTTTTTAAAAATAGAAAAGGAAGATAAAACCGTGGCTTTTGTCATCGGACTATAAAACAAAACAAAACAAAAAACCAGTAAGGAAAGTAGTAAAGTCGGGCTGGACCGACTCTATGATACCCTTCACCACTTTGGATATATTCTACATATGTATCCTAACAATTTTATGTCAATGTTCCTTCGAGAGATTTTAAATGTGTGATCTTTATCTAAAAGTGAACCGACTAACATCAATTCATGCACATGCCTTTCTGCAACCTATGCTAAATTTCATTTCATTCGGGTAGATTTAGAGACCTTTCCGTATAGTGGGACAAATTTATGTAAATCGATTTATAGCATACTTGATACACACTGTTCGGTATGCCGCACAGTGTCACGACCGCGGCCAAAAATGGTCAAAACCAAGTACATCGGAGAACAAATTTTTTGATGAGGTATGATAGAAAACACTCCAATTAGAATAAATATGAAATTTTATATCGATATGCCGAGTAGTTTTGTCTCTACAAAGGTTCAAATCTGATAATTATTTATAAACTGTTTTTTATACCCTACACAACTATGTTGTCAGGGTATTATAGCTTTGTGCAGCCCCAAAAGTTTGTAACGCCGCGAAATATTGGTCCTAGACCCACCTTTAAGTATACCGATCGTCATATCTCGACTAGCTGAGTCGATCTAGACATGTGTGTCCGTCCGTCCGTCTGTCCATTATAATTTGTAAACACGATACAGGCCACAGTTATGGAACAATCTTCACGAAATTTTGCATGTAGGATGGGTTCTGGCCAATGAAGACCCCTATTGTTTTTGGAAAAGATCGGTTAATATTTAGGGGGTGAAATGGACCAAATACTAAATTTTTGTCGGTTTTTCTGTTCGCTCCAGAGGCCGCAACAATGGTCCGAACATCGTGAAATTTTGCATGGAGAAGCGGATCGGGCCAAAGAATAAGCATGTCTGTTTGGAGAAGGATCGGTCAATATTTAGCGGGTCAAATGGACCCTGACTTTTGTGTGAAAAATGACAAAATTTGTATTCTATGGCGTATATGTTTACCCCTGAAGGACATATGCCCGAGAAGTTGATATTATATCCAAGAGGAGTGGTTGACCTTTAAGTTAAGACCAATTATATTGTTGTATGTGCTCGGATGTGGGAGTTGCACCTAAATATTTACAGGTATCTCCGTATTCGTATATTATTTAGTAACCCATTATCACTCTGAAGAGCGGAACTATAGCGCTGATCGCTTTGAAATGTTCCATGAGGTTCCAGTTATGGTCAAGGACAACGCCTATAATTTTCGGTGATGATCAGATAAAAATTTTGGAATGAAGTGGACCGAATGCTTAATTTTTATACCCTACACAACTATGTTGTCAGGGTATTATAGCTTTGTGCAGCCCCAAAAGTTTGTAACACCGCGAAATATTGGTCCTAGACCCACCTTTAAGTATACCGATCGTCATATCTCGACTAGCTGAGTCGATCTAGACATGTGTGTCCGTCCGTCCGTCCGTCTGTCCATTATAATTTGTAAACACGATACAGGCCACAGTTATGGAACAATCTTCACGAAATTTTGCATGTAGGATGGGTTCTGACGAATGAAGACCCCTATTGTTTTTGGGAAAGATCAGTTAATATTTAGGGGATGAAATGGACCAAATACTAAATTTTTGTCGGTTTTTCTGGTAGCTCCAGAGGCCGCAACAATGGTCCGAACATCGTGAAATTTTGCATGGAGAAGCGGATCGGGCCAAAGAATAAGCGTGCCTGTTTGGAGAAGGATCGGTCAATATTTAGCGGGTCAAATGGAACCTGACTTTTGTGTGAAAAATGACAAAATTTGTATTCTATGGCGTATATGTTTACCCCTGAAGGACATATGCCCAAGAAGTTGATATTATATCCAAGAGGAGTGGTTGACCTTTAAATTAAGACCAATTATATTGTTGTATGTGCTCGGATGTGGGAGTTGCACCTAAATATTTACAGGTATCTCCGTATTCGTATATTATTTAGTAACCCATTATCACTCTGAAGAGCGGAACTATAGCGCTGATCGCTTTGAAATGTTCCATGAGGTTCCAGTTATGGTCAACGACAACGCCTATAATTTTCGGTGATGATCAGAATCTGGACAATGATCGGTGAAGGGAATCTGGACAATAGTTGTACTGAATACTCGTAATATTCGGAAAATATATGACACACTTCATTTAGCTGCGGAGACCTGCGGTCCTAAGAGTTATTTTACGTTTTTGGTGACAACCTTATAAAAAATATGGCATATTCATGAAATGGTTAGAAGCGAATTGTCCAATATGTTATGTATACAATTAAATAAGTTATTGAGAGCCAAATAGGAAGGACACGATGGATTCAGAACATAGTAATCATACAATATTTTGCATAAAATTGGCAATTATGTGGTAAAAAGGTTATTCGATGCGGAGATATGGGAGAATTGGTTTGAAAATATAGCCTTTAAATAAATTTTCAGTCAATTTGTAGATTATACTTATTTATCACATTATTTGACACATAATCTTATAATCTAAATTTACAGGTCGCACATGAATTACCTTTGCGGAAAGTTCATAAGTTCAAAAAAATATTAGTTTATGCAACCCGAACTTTTGTTAAAGCCGAGTCAAATAAGGATTTTGTTTTATTATTATTTTATATTACAATCCAACCTTGTAATAGGTCAAAAATCTGATTTTTCAAGACCCTTTGTATGGGAGGATTATCAAATCTTGGTCCGATGTACCCAATTTTTGATCCGTTGCTTTATAGCCATAAGTAAATATAAATTGTCAAATTGCATGAAATTTGTTTGAATATTAAAGATTATATAGCCCAAAATAGTAAATTTTTCAAGACCCTTTGTATGGGAGGTATATCAAATCTTGGTTGTATTTTTCCAGTGTTTGGTCAGTGGCTTTATAGGCCTTTGTAAATGTTAATTTCCAATTTTCATTGAATTTGGTTGAATATTGAAGATTTTATAGGCCAAAAAAGGTTACATTCTCAAGACCCATTATATGGGAGGTATACCAAATCTTGGTCCGATTAATCAAATTTTTTGTCAGTTGCTCTTTAGGCCAATAATAAGCACATGTACCAAATTTCATTAACTTACGATAACTCCTTCAATTTTTGGCCGCTGTTTATATGAACTCGAGACATAGTGTGCCGCAATCAGACACCCGTTCGAAATATATATGGATGTTATGTGTGAAATGATACCCTTCACCGGCATGAGTATATTCAACAAATGTGTCCTAATAGACGTCGCATTTTTCAAAAAACATTGACTTGAAATTTGACGAACTTGATTATGCACGTATTGAAAAACGTATTAATATATTTTGGATCTTTAATGCACCATTTACTGAAAATCGTACGAACCTATATATATGGGAGATATATCTAAAACACAACCGATTTGAACAAAACTTTACACAAAGTAGGTTATACCAATTTCAGTGCCTTGTGCAAAATTTTGTGCGAATCGGCCATATTTTGGATCTTTGGTTCACCATTTACTGAAAATCGGACGAAACTATATATGGGAGCTTTATCCAAACCTGAACCGATTTCAACGAAACCTTACACACAGTAGGCTATACCAATTGCAGTGCGTTGTGCAAAATTTTGTGCGAAACGGCCTTTTTTTGGTCTTTGGTGCACAATTTACTAAAAATCGGACGAAACTATATATGGGAGCAATATCTAAACCTGAACCAATTTCAACGAAACTTTACACACAGTAGGTTATACCAACTTCAGTTCGTTGTGTTAAATTTTGTGCGAATCAGCCATTTTTTGGATCTTTGGTTCACCATTTACTGAAAATCGGACGAAACTATATATGGGAGATATATCCAAACCTGAACCGATTTCAACGAAACTTTACACACAGTAGGCTATACCAATTGCAGTGCGTTGTGCAAAATTTTGTGCGAATCGGCCATTTTTTGGTCTTTGGTGCACAATTTACTAAAAATCGGACGAGACTATATATGGGAGCAATATCTAAACCTGAACCAATTTCAACGAAACTTTACACAAAGTAGGTTATACCAATTGCAGTGCGTTGTGCAAAATTTTGTGCGAATCGGCCATATTTTGAATCTTTGATTCACAATTTACTAAAAATCGAACGAAACTATATATGGGAGCAATATCTAAATCTGAACCTATTTTTCCCAATTTCAATAGGGTTCGTCCTAGGGCTGAATAAATGAACTGTGCCAAATTTCATTCAATTTGGATTATAAATGCGACCTTTATTTTGTTTACAATTAAACATAGGCAACGGACGGACGGACATGCATAAATCGACTCAGAAAGTGATTCTATGCATATTCTCAAAAGGAACCATGGGTCTATCTCGTTTCCTATTGCCTTTTACAAACATATGCACAAAGACATAATACCCTGTACCCCACACTGTGGTACAGGGTATTATGTCTTTGTGCGTATGTTTGTATAATTATACGAATATAAATACGGCGAAAAGGGCTCTCCAGAATGAAGATATATTTTACTGACATATTTCTCATTCAATTTGAGTGCAGAAATGCCATCTCAAAACCAGTAAGGAAAGTAGTAAAGTCGGACGGGGCCGACTCTAGGATACCCTTCACCACTATGGGTACATTAAACAGGACTATTAACATGAAATTGGATGAAATAAAATATGTGATATTTATCTAAATGTGAATCTACCTAGATTTGTCCATAAAGTGTGTAAATATAAATAGGTCATCCGGTTGACTATGTCTGTACTTCTAGAAAACGCAACTACGTAATTCTATGCTCAATTTTGTACGTTGTGCAAAATTTGATGTCAATCTGACTAACATGAGGAGTATGATGCCCAATTTGCTTGATATCGGGCGAAAAAATATATGTAAGCTATATCCACATATTAAGCGATTTCAAACAAACTTGTCACAGGTTAGGTTATACTAACTTTAGAACGTTTTGTTCCTATTGGTTCCTTGGTGCGTCAATTACATAAAATCAATCTATAATAAAATGGAGCTATATCTAAATCTGGACCGATTTTCACGAAACAAGGCAGACATCACTCTAGGCTCAATTCAGTACGTTATGCCAAATTTCGTGCAAATCGAAAGATATATAGCGACTTTGGTGAACCATTTACATGAAATCGGACGAAACTATATGTGGGAGCTATATAGAAATATGGACCGATTTTATCGAAACTTGGCAGACATCACTCTAGGCTCAATTCAGTACGTTGTGCAAAATTTCGGGCAAATCGAAAGATATATATGGATGTTGGTGCACAATTTACATGAAATCGGACGAAACTATATATGGTAGCTATATCTAAATCTGGACTGATTTTCACGAAACTTGGCAGACATAACTCTAGGCTCAATTCAGTACGTTATGCCAAATTTCGTGCAAATCGAAAGATATATATGGATTTTGGTCACAATTTACATGAAATCGGACGAAACTATATATGGTAGCTATATCTAAATCTTGACCGATTTTCACGGAGCTTGGCAGACATCATTCTAGACCTAAATGATTAGGCTGTACCAAATTTCGTGCTAATCGAAAGATATATAGGGACTTTGGGGCCCCATTTACATTAAATCGGACGAAACTATATATGTGAGCTATATCTAAATCGAGACCGATTTTCATGAAACTTGGCAGACATCATTCTAGGCCCAATTAAGTACGTTATGCCAAATTTCGTGCAAATCGAAGGATATATAGGGACTTTGGGGCACCATTTACATGAAATCGGACGAAACTATATATGGGAGCTATATCTAAATCTGGACCGATTTTCTTGAAACTGGGCAGACACCATTCTAGACTCAATTCAGTACGTTATGCCAAATTTCGTGCAAATCGAAAGATATATAGAGACTTTGGGGCACCATTTACATGAAATCGGACGAAACTATATATGGGAGCTATATCTAAATCTGGACCGATTTTCACGAAACTTGGCAGACATCACTCTAGGCTTAATTCAGTACGTTATGCCAAATTTCGTGTAAATCAAAAGATATATAGGGACTTTGGGGCACCATTTACATGAAATCGGACGAAACTATATATGGGAGCTATATCTAAATCTGGACCGATTTTCACGAAACTTGGCAGACATCATTCTAGACCTAAATGATTAGGCTGTACTAAATTTCGTGCAAATCGAAAGTTATATAGGGACTGTTTACATTAAATCGGTTAAATATATATATGGGAGCTATATCTAAATCTGAACCGATTTTTCCCAATTTTAATAGGGTTCGTCCTTGGGCCAAACAAGTGAGCTGTGCCAAATTTCATCCAATTCGGATCATAAATGCGACCTGTACTTTGTTTACAATTTAACATGGACAGACGGACGGACGGACGGACGGACGGACGGACAGACGGACATGCGTAAATCGACTCAGAAAGTGATTCTATGCATATTCTCAAAAGGAACCATGGGTCTATCTCGATTATTTTTGCCTGTTACAAACATATGCACAAAGACATAATACCCTGTACCACAGTGTGGTGAAGGGTATAATAAACAAAAAATATTAAACAAAAAATATTAGAAAGGGAAAATTGTAAAACAGTAAATTTTATTATGAAAAATATTAAAAAATAGACTATGGGCAATCTGTAGATTGAAGATAAGTTTAATCAGTTGATGAAAATCGGTACCAATATAGTATTTATTACCTTAAATTGAGTTTCAAACATTTTTCGATCCGAATTTGTTTCCAGTGAATAATTTTATTAGTGTATTTATTATAATGAGATATTTTAATCTTTAAAATGTACTATTTATTCCAAAAGTATTAGTGAAAAAGAATCGGGTAAAAGTGGAATAGGACCATTAAAACACCTATTTATAATCCTATGAATGTATTTTTTGAAGATTATCCTATGAATGTCTTAAGTCTAGAACGATGTGTGTAAAGTTTCGGGAAAATCGGTTCAGATTTCGATATAACTCCCATATATATTTTCGTCCGATTTTATGTAAATGGTCCACCAAAGCCCCTATATATCCTTCGATTTGCACGAAATTTGGCATAGCGTACTGAATTGAGGCTAGAATGATGAGTAGTAAGTTTCAGGAAAATCGGTTCAGATTCTGATATAGCTCCAATATATATTTTCGTCCGATTGTATGTATGTGCTCAATAGCAAAGTCCCTATATATCCTGCGATTTGCACGAAATTTGGCATAGCGAACTGAATTGATACTAGAATTATGTGTGGTAAGTTTCCGGAAAATCGGTACAGATTTCGATATAGCGTGTATCAATTTTGCTATAAATTGTTTTCTATAAATGTGTCCCATGCTACGCAGACGACTCTAAATCTGCTCGAATGAAATTAAAATTATCATAGATTGCAGAGGACATGAGTATGTTCCTTCGAGGGAACATTGATATCCAATTGTAAGGATACATATGTACAATATACCCAAAGTGGTGAAGGGTATCATATATTTGGCCCAGTCCGACTTTACTACTTTCCTTACTGGTTTATTTCTATGTACTTCTTGATGGCTTTCATCCCAATATGGAATTTTCCATCTGTCAACATTTTCTGCACAGTGTAATTAATAGGATTTTATATAGTAGACAATGTACCACTCAAGACTTTTTGATATTGAATTTATCGGACCAGCATTTTTAATAAAAAGGATAATCGACATATTTAATTTATAAATAAAAATTTGTTAATAGCCTTTATGTAAATATTCCATCTCATAATAGGTATTTTCAGGTCCCTTTATGCATTTTTCAGTTGAAATCGAATAACAAATTTTTCGCAGAGAACTTTATATGTACGTTCATCTTTTGACACTCCCCAATTTAAGGCCTCGACCCTCTCTCTGGGATATTGGAGGATGAAGAACATATTTCCATAAGCTTTTAAGTATACGTTATCCAACCGAAAGGGATGTAATTTTACATACCGGATTTTTGCAGGCTGACGTAAATCTACACATGTTCTGACATAGCATCCATATGAAGTTCCAGCCCAATTTTCGGTATTTTGTGGATTTTAGCCACATTTCCCAACCGAAAAGGGGGTTTTAGAGACTGATATACTCCAACGAAGAAAATTATAGATACCGTCCCATTTTGTGACATATCAAAATCCCACCAAGTTTTCGGCTTTTTGAGCGTTTCAGCCACATTCTACACACGAAAGGACTGCAATTTGGTTTGCATTTCGGGGGTTTAGAAGCTGGCATACATCTATGCAGAATAACATCAATATAGGGTCATATTTTGACATATCAACCATATGAAGGTACTTCCAAATTTTCGGAACTTTGTGCTTTTCAGCCGCTTTTTCAAACGAAAACGGTTGTAATTTGGCATTTTGGAGCCTGGCATACATCTAAGTAGAGAATGGTCATTATAGGTCCCCCTTTAATGATTCCACCCCATTTTAAGGTTTTAGCCGCATTTCCCCACTGAAGAAATTCCAACTTGACATCACATACCTATCATCCAAGGTTTGACAGTTTTAGCAAAATTTCACAACCGAAGTGATTGAAATTTGTAATGAAACATTTTCATAGGTTAAAAAATGCGGAAGCTTTTCGATGTCGATTATTACGCCATCCATCATAGTAATTTTTTATTCCGTTTCCAACACCTCGAACTATTCACCGGAGACCCCACAAAGTATACATATTCTTGATCAGAATAAAATTCAATGTCAATTTACGCATGTCCATGTGTCTGTTGAAACGACGGTAGAGATCGCAATATTTAAGATAGAGCTCTGAAATTTTGCTCAGGCATTGCTAGTACTTATTGTGGAGCCCCCAAATAACGGTACCACCAATATTCGGTATTTTGTGGATTTTGGGCATGTTTTTTCAACCGAATTGGCTTTAATTTGTACTTTTGGTACAATTATTAATATTGACCCTAGTTTCAGGAAAGACTCCATATAAGGGTTCCCCCTTGTATGGGGTTTACTAGAGATTTTGGGCAGGTTTTCTAACCGAATTGGCTGTAATTTCGTATTGTGGATTCTCATTAAGTAACTGATATCTGTACCAAAAATTATAAATATTGATCCAAATTTTCAGGGTAGCCCCCATACAACGGTATACCCCCATACTTGGAATTTTGGTCAGGTTTTTCAACCGAATTCGGTATTTTCGGTTCTCCGTACTAAAAATTATTAATATTGACCCAAGATTCGGGGTAGACCCCATATATGGTACTACCCAATATTGGGATTTTTGACACGTTTTTTAATCAAATTGGCTGTAATTTGGTATTTTGGGTTCTCATAACGTGACCACCACATATCCGCACTAACAATTATTAATATTGATCCAAGTCGATATTTTGACAATTTTGGAAGGTTTTCATTCCAAGGTATAAAAAGTTCGGCCGGGAACTTAACATCATTTTTACTTGTTACATAACCGTATATATGTTTGTCCCGAAATATTCGCTATTTTGCGGGGTTTTGGCTCTTTTTTTAACAAATTGGCTGAAAATTTTATACTACGAGTTCTTATTGGTTTGACAATTTTCTTACCAGAAATGATTGATATCTGTTCTATTTTTATGATAACGGTACTCACCATTATTCAATATTTTGGCGAGTTTGAGCAAGTTTTTAGACCAAATTGATTATAATTTAGTTTTTTGAATTGTAATTGAGTTCACATTGGTAGCAAATAGCTCTTCCAAAAATTTACCATGACATATCCCGCCATTTGTGAAGATCTTGAACGATTACAGGTATTTTAAATGTTCACCTCATTATTAAGGGTATAAAAAGTTCAGCCCGGCCGTACATAAGGTCTTTTTTACTTGTTTTGTTTGAGGACAGCACATTTCTAAGTTTGAACTCCCGCCTCAGATAATTCGATTTTAGATAATTCGATTCTCCATATTTTTTTAACAAACTCGACATACATGTTCCAATAAATTTAAATTCAGTTTAAAGTTCAAAATATATATAGTTGTTTTATACATATTTTTAAATACACCGCATGATATATTGATGTCATTAGTGATATCATTTCACTTTTTGAAAAAAAAATGCGACAACAAATCTTTTGAATAGCAGCTTATTTATCATTTCATGAATTTTTTTTTTCAAATTAAATTCAATTAAAACTACAAATCCTCAGCCATCAGAGGAAACGAGAACGGCAGAGAGAGGGGGAGAGATCGCAGTCTTCGTCTCATTGTATAATAACAACGATTGATGCAAATGTTGATGTTAAGATGTCATAATGCCTAAAGGCCTTGCAAAGGAAATTGCAAAACACATAACGGGTCGACGGTCGGTTGTACAAGGATGCAGAAGAAAAAAAATACAAAGTTGATAACATACCGAGTTTTTTTTTCTTGTTTGTTGGCTGAGAGAAGGAAGTCGGTTTGCAAATGTACTCACACATACACACTCACTCGCTTGAACATATGGATGGATATCTGTCCCCTCCGCCTTTAATGAAAATGAAACCTGAAGTCATAGCCTCAAGGAAATTTTGATTTTAGATCATAACGCATCATTTTGGCAATGTACCACATCCCCATTCAAAACCAAATCTGGGAGGATACTATAAGCTGGGCTGAGTTGCAATGAGAGTGGTTGGTGGTTGATGGCGGTGGTTCAGGTGCTGGTATGATATTACCTGCTTTATGATTATCACCAGCATCATTTCACGAATAAAAAAGTACCAAGAAAATTGCGTACAATATTGTTGTAAAAAGCCTAAAATGAAGACGAATAAGTTCCCAATGCCATAAGTAAATTTGAGTTACAATCATTATTGTTATGTACGACTTACATAACACTGACAAGCGGCCTAGTGCAAAATTTCAGTGAAAATCAATAAAGGCAACAACAAGAGATGAATAAAAAAACCTAAAACGCTGAGAAATTTAATAATAGATTTTTATCAACAAAATTGCGTTTACTTCTTGGGTTTTATTTTGGCTGCAGGAATTTGTTTTCAGTATTGTTGTGGTTTTCATACACTCACACACATAGCTTTCAATAAATTCATATTGCAGCATTTCCCACTGCAGCTGAAATGGTTTTTGTATTCCATGCGAACAATATGAAAATGAACCACCAATATTCAATTTTCATAAATTTTATATTTTTTAATATTGATATTTTGGTTGCTGTTGTTGTTGTTGCTTTTGTTAATAAACAATTTGTGGTAAATCGAGGTTAACACAAAAAGGTTATTTGCATTAACATGCAAAATTGTTGCATAAAACATAATCGCCGAGTGTTATTAAGAAATCAGATGTTACGAAAGTTGGTTTGAGGTGGTTCGGTAATATCGAACAATGGATGGTTGGTTGGTGTTAATATGATAATGTCCAACTTGAAGCTTAAATCACGGGCCCGACGGAACCTCCATGAAGTATTATCTATTGAAAGTTCGATAGAGATATTTGGGTTGTATGTTTTAGGTTGGTGAAATATTTTAGACGTATTTTCTGACCGATATTAGGGATACGTAGTCGAGCGTAATAGTCGACATTTAGACTTTTCGATTTTTGTCTCTGACCAAAAACTCGATTTTTAGACTTTTCGATTTTTGCCTTTGACTAAACAGTCGACTTTTCGATCTTTCGATTTTGTCAAAAATTTTCAAAATCGATTTTCGACTTTTACTGACTTCTGCAAAATCGACTAAAAATTTTATTTTTTTAAATGAATTATTGTGAACAGATAGAGTAAAGTTCCGGAAATTGCAATTTTTGGGCAATTTGAGCTTTGTGATAAAAAACCAAGTATTTATAAAAAAATTGAAAGTCGACTTTACGATTTTCTCATAGATCAAAAGTCGACTTACTTATCCCTAACCGATATTTGGTATCCTGGGTTTTGGTAGGGTGAAAAATATAGTTGAATAAATATTTCAATATAGGTTCAATTTTTATGGTGATAAACGCACTTTCAACTCTAGTGTCTGATATTTGTCATTCGTTGGTATAAAAATTGTTCGCTATAATTTTCATATCAAGGTCAAATCCCATTTTCGGTAATTGCAGGTTTTATCCGATTTTTACCATCCTAACTATATGTAGAATAAAAAATACTCGGGAGACTGTTCTCTACATTAGAAAACCAGTAGGGAAAGTAGTAAAGTCGGACTGGTCCGACTATATGATACCCTTCACCACTTTGGGTATATTCTACATATGTATCCTAACAATTTCATGCCAATGTTACTTCGAGGGGAATTGAACGAATTTAAATATGTGACCTTTATCTATACGTGAAATTTCATTTCATTCGGGCAGATTTGGATTCGTTTGCGTACAATGGTATAAATTTATGTAAATCAATTATTATCACACTTGATATACATTATTCGGTATGCCGCACTGTTCAAAATTTAATCTCAATCAGATACCCGTTCGATTTCAATAGAGTTCATCCTTGGGCCAAAGAAGTGACTTGTGCCAAATTTCATCCAATTCGGATCATAAATGCGACCTGTTCTTTGTTTACAATTTAACATGGACAGGTAGACGGACATGCATAAATCGATTTAAAAAGTGATTCTATGCATATTTTCAAAAGCAACCATGTGTCTATCTCGTTTCCTTTTGCCTGTTACAAACATATACACAAAGACGTAATACCCTGTACCACAGTCTGGTGAAGGGTATAAAAATGGACCAAGCAAAATGTTTTATACCCAAACCAGGAATTGGAGTAAAGCTAAAATATAAACAGGGGAATACCAATCAAAACCTAATATAATCAAAACCTAGTATTGAGAACACGTTCGTATAGAATATTTGTATATCGAGTGGATTTGCAAAAAAAATAAGCTTATCCAAACATTAGACGCTTTCCATGAGAAACAGTCTATGTCGAATTAAAATAGTCTTATGCTAAGGAAAATATGGGTATGTATAGGTAGCAAAATTGTACGTCTCGAAGAAATTATATAGTCAATCCTAAGGATTCCACCTAACAGTATATCAAAGACTTCAACCGAAAATGGCTGTGAATCATTTTCAATTTCTACATAAAAAATATATAGAAAGCACAATATTCGTTTTCAAATAAATTTCCAAAAATTACACACCGGATCAACATGTGGAAACAAATGAATGCATTGCTATGGGGAGTTTGAATTCGGTCAAGTTTTTGAGTTATGGCATGATGAAGTTTTTGTTGGTGACCCTAAAAGTTTTATATTCTTCTTATTACCTGTTATTGCAAATAACTTTTGAGAATAAATTTCAAAATCGAATAAAGAGTTTTTCTGTAAAACATATCCTTTTTTTTCGTTCTTATTTTCATGAACCATAAACCAAATGGAACAAGATGAGATAAAAGAGCTATATCGTCCTTCTACAAATATAACATTACATTTTACACAAAACCGCATCTGGAGGTTCGAGAAACCATTGTGAATCTGGTTCGAGATAACTACATGTGGATGTTATAAAAGGTTCGACTGATCCGAACATAACCTCTTTATTAGAGTAACTTCTGGTATTGTGGACCATGCGTCAAATGTGGACCACCCCCCATATCTAAGAAAATGCTTGAAATATGCCAATGCCGCCTTGATAAATGTTTTCCTAATTAGTGAAAACAAACATCAAACTAGGTTTTTAATAAATAATTGCAATGTTGAAAATTTAGTAGGTGAAATTGTAGCTCTGATTGTAAAAGTGTGATTTGAAAATATTTTAGCACAATAGTCGAACGATTTTTTAAAATAGTCGAACATTTTGTTTTTCTCGAATATAAAGAGGTTATGTGGTTTTCTTGTTTTCTTTAACAAAAATACACGTTTATCTGTAATTACTTTCGGTTATTTTTACATTTTTATTCATTTTTGAAGCCGATAATTATTTTTAAATAAAAATATTCAATGTCGGGTAATGTGGACCACTATAAAAAAGTGGGACATTTTCATGAGGACGAGTTCGAAACAAGGGCGCATTTAATCTGCGAGGAGGTATTCAATCCTCTGAAAACTCGATATCCGAAATTATAGGTGCCTCGGTTGGATAATGAAGCAAGGACCTTCAAAATACCGCAAATGGGGTGGTACCCTTAAATGGGGGCTATTCCAAAACATTAACCCATTTATTTTTGCATTTATTGTTACCCAGGAGTGCAATAAATTGAAATTTATCACAACCAATCCACAACCTACCTTTAACTTACTGATCCTCATTACCCACACATACTGGTCCACATTACCCGCCAAGTTATTTTTATTCGCAGTTTAGAGCTTTTTGAAATATAATGCAATAACATTTTTATGGACAAATATATATAATTTTTGACCTGGAATATAATTAGCCAACAAATCTACCATGCTGTGAAAACAATTTGTTTTTATTTTTTACCGTTGTTACGCCCACAATATCAAAAAAAGAAAATGGTGGTCCACATTACCCGAAGTTACTCTACAATTTTTAAAGTTCAATTAAAAACATAAAAACAGCATAGGAAAAATGTATGCATGGCATGTGGAATAGGCGAGATAATGCTGTTGTATTTCCTCTGTTGGGAAATGACATCATACCAAGCCTTAATAATATAAATATATACGCGAAGAATTGGTTTTACACACAAATGTAAAATTTCAATCTCGAATTTTCTTTAAGTCGAAGCACAATGGATTCGAAAATTCCGATAAAGCTTGCTAGAGTTATGGAAGTTCGACTGTATATCGAACATCAATACCTTTAATGCGCTCAACAGGTATCAGTTGACTTTAGTGTATGTCACCTTGTCACCTAAAATTATTCAGAATTTTATTGCAATGAAACCATCCATTAAATAGGAGCACGAAAGCTAAATATTAACGAATTTTATCCATACATAATTCGAATGTTTTTCAGAAATTAATTTATGTTTCTACATACCTTAATATGTGTATGACTCATTGGTATTCTCAAAAAACGTATCCAATTTCCCGTTAAATATTTTTTATATAAAATTCCACTATATATTTTATTGTTATAATTTTACTGTTTTATTTCACATTTAATTTGCTAGTTGCTCTTTTTACATGGTATTGCATATTTCATATGTATTTGTTTAAATATATAATTTTCACAATTTATGTTTTTTTATTTAACTGTATTTACTTCCTTAACTAATTTTTTCACCGTTAGACGAAATTCATATAAAACAACAAGTAAAAAGTTAGGTAGATGTTTACACACTAAATTTAGTTTAGTGTAAAAAATACTCGAATAGCCCTGTATTGGTCTTTGTGAGAACGCAGCGACTTTCCTTTGTCCCCAATACACCAGACATTTGGGCATAAATTAGGGCACTAACAGAAAAAAAGAGAGAGAAAAAAATATTGTGGGGGAATTTACTTAATACCCAGTGCACAGTGGTTCCAAAGGAATGTTTGGGGCTTGTGAAGGATTCATGTTGTAAATCTGTGGTAGATATAATCGATGACTAATATTATTTTTAACATATAAAAGGATACCAGATGGATCCATAGTTACTTTTGAAGATATGATTCAGTCACTTTTATAATCGATTACAGTATAATCGTGATACAAAATCTGGCTTTTGTAACTATTCAA
Source organism: Musca vetustissima (assembly GCF_032173495.1). Lineage (NCBI taxonomy): Eukaryota > Metazoa > Arthropoda > Insecta > Diptera > Muscidae > Musca > Musca vetustissima. Next base: position 15,653 of record NW_026881341.1, on the reverse strand, counting down.
TTATTCGTAATATAATATAAGGCAGAGAAAATTGTCTAGCGACAAGAAACCTGACTTCTAAATACATCGGTTGAAGAATGCTACTTCGACGGCCAACATACCAAAAATGAGGCGAGACACATTTGCATATATTTTTAAAATACCAAATGGGAAAATTCCACCGGAGCCATTAAAATACCTAATATGGAACTGTTACTTCATATGAGGGCTTTCAAAAACAGGGTCATATAATGAAAATTGTCAGTAATGAAGGATCTTATAATGAAAATTGTCAGTAATTTATTTATGTTTATAAATGTTTTCTGATTCAAAACAAAAATAAATGATATTTTTCAAAACCAAGGAGTATCTTAATATTTAAATTTAAAATACCGAAAATGGGGCGGTATTATTATAAGGGCATTCATAAAAAAGTGGAATTATAGTGAAAATGTCTGCGATGAATTATTTTACCCACCAATAATTCGGAATGCCAAATTACAGCCACTTCGTTTAGAAAATGCGATTAAAGTAATAAAAAAACTATATTGAAAAAATTCTTCATGAATGAAATACTTCTTCAGCGATAAAATGCCAACAAATTACAGGAATCTTTCTATCGAACTTGAGAAAGGATAGTGTTGGTCAACAGATGCTACTATGGGCTAAGTAAGCAGTTTAGAAACATGACCACCTCCCGCCAGACCAAGCTCACACTTTACACGACGCTGATACTACCCGTGCTGTTATATGGATCTTGAGAGAAAAATTCTCCGAAAGTCGACAGTGAATATCGGCGTCGAACCACGAGGTTTAAAATCATGTTGTGCATGTTGTGCAAATGAATGATAATGCCCCAGGTCAAAAAGCATATAAAAGCGAGCCTGCTGATGGTTCACGCAGAAGGGGAAGGCCACGAATTAAATGGAAAGCCAAGTAGAAGACATCGTCTCGGAGCATTGTCTTTCAAATTGGAGGAGACCGACGCGCTTTGAAATCTTTTTTTAAGTTTGGCTTATGGAACAACCGTTCTGTAACAAGCCAGCTAAGTAAGTAAGTTGGGGAAATTGCGGCTAGACCTTCAAAGTACCGAAAATCGGTCGGGAACATTATATGTATATTAGGTCAAAATTTGGACATATATTGAACATTTTCTTCAAAGATTTTTTTCAAACTCCAAGATTTTGGAATGCAAAATCACAGATACATCGGTTGAAAAAACCCGTCCAGAATCATTAAAGTCACTAAAATGGAGGGTATGGCCAAAACCCTTAATATATCAAAAAGAGATCAAAAAGTGGACCCATAGAAACCATTTTCTGCAAAGAAATATTTTACGGATCAATAATTCGGGATACCAAATATCAACCACTTTTCTTTGGGTCAATTCAGTTAAGACCTTCGAAATAACCATTATAATTTCAAATTACAGCACTTTCTGTTAAAATAAGCTGTTCAAAGTTTGAATGAATGAGATCATACCAAAACATAATTTTCTGCTTTGAAGAATCCGTAATGCCAACTTAAAATCCTTTAGGCTAGGAAAATCGGTTACAGAAAATACGCCGTTGTATGGGGATATATCAAAACTTAGACCAATATATCGGAAGTGTATAACCCAGAAACTACCACATCAATGCGCCAAAAATCTTTAGCATATCGAAAATGGGGCGAATGCTTTATATGGATTGCTGTGTTTTTCAAACTCCAAATAACAGATACATCGTTTGAAAAAATTCGACCAGGCCCATAAAGCACCTAATATGGGACCTAATAAGGCTATTCTTATTGACCAGGGATCTGAAATCCCAAGCTATATATATATATATATATTAGACTACAACAAAAAGTGGACCTATATGACAATTTTCTACCAACCAAGAAATCTGGATACTAGTTTACAGCCATTTCAATGGAAATAACTATGTAAAAGATATCGAGTTTTTCAAATAGATTTCCCTTCAGCTATACAACTGATGTTATTACAATTTTTTGACCCCCAAACCACAGTGCCACCGACTAAATTATGTATGCCGGCATAAAACAAATTTTTAATTTTACACACATCTTCTTGCATATTCTTTGGGAAACATTCGTGCATGTATTTTAACTAATTTGAAATGGAATTTATTTTTTTCTCGTTCGTTTCAGTTCAGCATAACCAACCAACCACCCACATGAAGGCCACTTTTTATTATAGCCCCACCTTAGGTCGCAAAAAATACACACATACATACAAACAAAATATAAGCGCCTTAAAACTTTCAAGAGAGTAGAGCAACATAAACGTCCATATCTAGTCCACCAAAACGAAAGAGGAGCAAACGGCAGCGGAACAAACACACCTTCATTATGAATTCATTCAACGCAGTGCGGCGTTCGCTGCAAAGTGCCACAATGCCATGCCATCCATCCATTCATTCGTTCATCGAAATATTCGTGTTAAAAGCTCATCCATTTCTTGCCAAATGGAATGGAAGCCAAAGTGCTTGTTTATGAATATATTAGGCCGTGCTAGTAAATCCGTCAAGAAAACAGCGGTTTATTCACCACGGAGTTATGGGATTACAGTTTGTTTCCCAATGAAAGACATGTAGTTTTTGTTGGCTCTGTTTTTGATAACTTTGTTTGTTGTCTGTTTGCTGCCAAATCGACTGCCTATCATTGAAACTTCAACCGCGTCAACGTCATCATCAAGCATGTCTAAGGCGTCAACGTCATCATCGTCTTCATTCACAACGACGACATTTGTGTTGTGGACATTTTCTTAACGTCATTGTTAGCGTCATCATTCCGTTTGTCTGTTTTTGCCGGTGTGTTGCGTGTTCCAAGCAACCAACTTCAGTTATTTTTGTTTCGGAGCATGTTCATTTTCACACATTCAACTATGAGAGATGAGTATTTTACAATTATTTTATGATCGCTGAAGACCTTTCTTTGCCAATGAAAAAAAATCGTGGAAGTTTATTAAAAGCTGAATTACAATTGGAGTTTTAATTATCCGGACTGTTCATTGAAACAGGTACATGGGTGCTTTATTTGTTGTCTGACTGTAATCAGACCTCTTTTTTAGATATTCAGCTATTTAATATTGCAAAAAAGAAGACTATAGAAATTTCTCTCATTTCCACTCAGAATATGATTGTTCAAACATTTTTGAAATTCCCGGGCTTTCACATACTCTAAGATTACCAGACATTGGAATGATTTCACATTGCAATAAATTACAATAAACCTTAAAACCCGTAATCTTCTAGGCATAGATAACTTATAAATTGTATTCATTATAAGGAGACTTATAGCAGGCCCTTTAAGTATAGGGCTGTAGAAGGAGTCTAGTAAGTATTCTACTTATACAACTCCGACAGATGGTCAATTCCTTGGAAAAAAAGTTGTTAAACACGTAAAAACGTTTTTAAGATATAACCTAATAGAAGGTTTTGATTTTTTGGTGGGACGATGTGATACTTAATGTGAACCATGTGATACCAAATGGCAGTGAATTAGGTTCGCTTACGTTGGTACTTTAAAAAAATGTTCGTAAAAAAAATCCACGTTTATGTTGGTCCTTTGGCAAAAAATATTCTCTAAAAAATACATTATGTTGGTCATTTGAATGAAAATTCTTTAAATTCTCGCATAACTCATTCCTTTGGAAACATATTTTTTTTTAAATCACGTTCATGTTGGTTCTTTAAAAAAAAAAATTTAAAAAATTATTGGTCCTTTGACCAAAAATATCTTAAAAAAAAACTCAATATTTATTTAGGTCCTTAAAAAATATTATTTAAAAAATCCCCGTTTATGATAGTCTCTTGAAAAAAATATTCTTTTAAAAATTGAAACCCAATAAACATGAAGTCGGTCCAATAAATGGGATATGCCTGCATTTCTACAAAAATCAATTATGTCATTATGTCAATTTTGTACGTTGTACAAAATTTATCGTCAATCTGACAAAAATGAGAAGTTTATGGCACCATTTACTAAAAATCGGACAAAAATATTAATGGAATCGGACTAAAATATAACTTAACCGATTTTAACGAAACTTGTCACAGATTATTTTATACTAATTTCAGCACGTTTTGTGCAAATGGGCCATATTTTGGGCCCTTGGTGCATCATTTACATAAAATCGGAGGAAAATATATATAGGATCTATATCGAAATCTTAACCGATTTGAACGAAACTTGCCTGGGAGCTGTATCTAAATCTGAGCCGATTTTCACGAAACTTAACACACATCATTCTAGACTTAATTCAATACGCTATGCCAAATTTCATACAAATCGAAAGATATATAGGGATTTTGGTACACCATTTACATTAAATCGGACGAAAATATATATGGGGGCTATATCTAAATCTTAACCGATGTTCACGAAACTTAGCACACATCATTCTGCACCTAGTACAGAGCGCTGTGCAAATTGAAAGAAATATAAAGACTTTGGGTCACCAATTACCTTAAATCGGACAAAAATATATATGGGAGCTATATCTAAATCTGATCAAATTTTAACGAAACTTAACACACATCATTCTAGACTTAATTAAATACGCTATACCAAATTTCATGCAAATCGAAAGATATATAGGGATTTTGGTGAAAAATTTATTTTTTAAAAACTTAAATAAAATAAAATTACTTTTATAAATAATGGGTAGGACCCTTATCATTTACATTAAATCGGACGAAAATGGATGGAAGATATATCTAAATCGGAACCATTTCCACTAAACTTGGTACACATCATTATAGGCTCAAATCAGTACACTATGTCAAATTTTATGGAAATCGAAAGAAATATAAGGATTTGGTGCTCAATTTACATAAAATCGCGCAATTATATTTGGGAGCTATATCTAAATCTAAACCAATTTTTCCCAATTTCAATAGGATTCGTCCTTGGGCCAAATAAGTGAGCTGTGCCAAATTTCATCCAAATCGAATCAAAAATGCGACCTGTACTTTGTTTGCAATTTAACAAGGGCAGACAGACGGCCGGACATGCATAAATCGACTCAGGAAGTGATTATATGCATATTCTCAAAAGGAACTATGGGTCTATCTCGTTTCCTTTTGCCTCTTACAAATATATGCACAAATGCATAATATCTCGTACCACACTGTAGTGAAGGGTATACAATTTTTTTTTTAATTCTTGGTTCTTTGACAAAAAATATCCTTTATAAAATCCACATTTAGAAAATCCTTTTAGAAAATCCACGCTTATGTTGGTCCGTGGAAAAAATATCTTTAAAAAATCTACGCTTAAGTGGGTCCTTCGGAAAAAATCCACGCTTATCGTTTGAAAAAAATATTTAAATAAATATTACAAAAAATAATTAAAAAAGAAATATTTTTAAAAAAGTTTTGGAAACGTCCTTCGAAAAAATATTTATTTTAAAATCCTGCTTATGCCATTTGAACATCTTTTAAATATAGGTCCTTAAAAAATTCACAAAAATGCGAGTCCTTGGAAAAACTATTTCTTAAAAATCTACATTTATTTGGGTCCATCAAAAAATACATATGTATATTTTGGGAAAAATGTCTTTAAAAATGTGTGTTTATGTAGTTCCTTCAAAATATATTATGTAAAAATATCCATGCTTAGGTAAGTCTTTGGAAAAAATATTCTAAAACACATTTACGCTTATGTAGGTCCTTGGAGAAAATATTATTTAAGAGAAATTCAACTTTATGTGTTTTCTACAAAAAAATTAAGCTGCAAGCTGTACAAATCCAATCACCTGAAATGCAATTTTTTGTATTGAATTAGTTTGTTAAATTCAATGCGCCATTTTAATATTTTCCGTATACAATTTGAAATTGTAGCAAATAAAACTTTATCAATTAATCGGTAACCCTTCACGACCATATTTGCGTTTTGTTTAGGCAGGAATACACAAAAAACGGTATCTGTATGCATTTACACTAGGTACTTTCTTTTACCGGCAATAATTTGGAGAAATAGAAATACTGAAATATTTATACATTTCTAAAATTTATACACATAAAAAAATAATTGATATATTATGTAAATAGTGTTCAGAAAGTGTTTCCAATGTCCGGATTTCTGCATTTTATGAATGTAATTCATAAAACTTTAAATACTGGTTAATTGTCAGATAGAGAGAGATTGTGTTTGGGTGATGGTGGCTTTTCACATAAACTTTCTATACTTTTCCAATGTTGCTTTTAATTTTTATTCTTTGTTATGTCTTGTTCCGTTGTCTTATTGACATCCATCCATGTTCGCATATTAAGTCACAATGAGAACAATCATCACATATAATAATGTTAAATACTCGATTGGTAGTCATATTATATCTGGTATTTATATCGAAATGATTTGGAAAATACATATGCGAATTTTATAATAGCAATGTTGTGTCTGATTGTTAGCAAGAGGAAGGAGCAAGAGGAACAATAGTCAAACACAAAGTGAGGGGAGAGACATGTAAATCTATGTAAAAACAAAAAACAACCGAACAGTGAGAATACACAAATGAGAATACGAGTATAGTGGTGAAATAAGACAAAGAAAGAAAATAGTTTTGATATTAATGAAACTTTTACATATTTTTGAAAAATTGCGGCCTTTTAACGATTATAAGAAATTTTACTGGTGTTCTTAGATAGGTATATGGACAATATAAAAAAATAAATAAAAAAATATGAATGGAGTTATACAAATATTCATCATCATTTTTTTTTTACATACATTTACAGGATGAGATGAAAAAATTGCAACCAACTTCAGATTGCTTACATTTCTAAGCCACTCGTTCGACAGCTGTTAAAATTATTCCATTGACCGCTTATTATATGTTTTACAAGCGTACAAAAGCATTTTGGCGAGAATTTTCCAGAAAAAAAGCTTTTCGTGATGGAATTCAAGCGTCATAGGGTGATTTCTTTATAGTTGGCTGGTGGAAAACCACAAGTGGCTATCGTTAGAGCACTCCAGCATTTAAATGTAAATAGATCTTTTGCGTTTCGTACCATCGCACGTTACCGTGATACTGGTAGCGTAGCCTGACGGCAAGGAAGTGGACGAAACAGCAACATCAGCAGAAATGGTTCGACAAGTAAAGAAACAATTTGATCGAAACCCGCGTTGCAGTGACCGAAAAATGGCTCGTGAGCTGAACATATCGCAATATTCCATTCGGCAAATATTGAAAAATGAGCTCGCGGTAAAGCCATTGATATTCCAAAAAGTGCAAGAACTTAACCGCAACAGAAAGAAAATAGACTCAAAAGAGCTAAAGAGTTGATTCGTTTGGCCGAAAGTGGTGAACTGCCAGCAGTTTGTTTGTAAACAAACAAAATGATCGTGTTTACTTGCCAAAGAGGTCAGCTGAAAATGTTCACCTTCGGTTGGCCACCAGAATTCAAGCGTTTGACTTTGTTGCAGTTTTTGTTATCTCGCCTTGTATTATGCACAATTTTCTGATTATCAAATTCATATTACGGCTTTCAATACAATGTCTTGATATTACCCCCTTATAAAAAGACAATTTCGGTATGACCTAAATTACATTTCTAACTACAGTACCTGTAATTTTCTCGGAGAATATAAATCCTTCTCATAATTCGTATTCATATTCCATGTTTTGGCATATCCTATATGTAAGGGTTTCGACCGAAGTTTAGAGGGAGCAATGTCGAAATGAACGACAGAAAAAAACACTTCAGTCAAAGAAAATTGATTTCCAGCGACCATTATTCGAAGATCTGAAATGTGCAATCTGATTGTAATTTTGTATTTTGGAATGTTATACCGAAACTTTTAAATATTGGTCTACCTTTTAGGGTAGCTCCATAGAACACAACCTCCCAAATTTCCTTATTTTAAAGAGTATAGGCACCATTTTCAGTCCAATTTGGTAACAAATCTTCCTACTAAAAATGATCAAAACTGAAATCGACTAATTCTAGATACACGGTATCTTATCCTTAACATGACCAATGTTCGTTTTTAGATAGTCAAGAGTTGAAAGTCTATCTGTAATAACATGTACTTTCGCGTAGCCCAATTTGTCTTTAATGTTATCCAATGTTATCTTTGAACACACCTTTGAGCCAAAAATTGATCTCTTTTTGAAGAGTTCTAGCTTCAAACGTTTCTTATGGGTATTTATATATCCCATTTGACTTATGTAGTAAAATTGTCATTCTGACCGTAAAACAAGTACCGGTTGTAAATCCTATTTGAATTTATTTCAATTTTAATAAAAATAAACCAACAGTTTACGCCTAAACCCTTGCACTCGCCAAAGACATTTGCGTGATTTAAGGCAATATTAAATGTTTTTTTGAAAGAACCGTCAGCCACCCCTCTCAGACAGAGGCCACAAAATATGCTAAAGGGGGAAAAACTGCATTTTATTGAGACCATAAATTTGTTTGTCCAGGGGGGTGTTCTCCTCGCCACTACTTGCCAACAAACATTTCAAGTAGTAGTATTTATACCAACTTCCGACGAGTTAGTTTCCTCCAACCGAGTTAGTTTCCTCCTCGAACAAAAGCGGCTGCATTTACAATTTTATGTTCAACAAAAACAATAACTTACAGGATAACAAAACAGGAGTGGTCGGAAGTTTGGCCACACGAGAATCTTCAATGTTTTGGGTTATTGCGACTTTAGTTGTCCGTATTAAAATTACATTCGAATGAGGGTGAGCATTGCCACCCTCATTCGAATGTAATTTTAATACGGACAACTACAGCCGTAATAAACCAAAACTGCCAGCCAAGGAATAAAATTGGTTTAGAGAACAATAGGCTGAATTCTAGGTGTTGGTGGACATATGTATAAACAAACATATGCCTGCACATCCTTACCCAGGATTCAACTACGCAAAGGTGTGTTTTTCTTCCTCCGCCATTTGACATATTCAACAAGCCCAAACCCAAAGTGGTAATGAAAAGTCATTTTTCTTTCAATGTGACAGCATAATTTAATTAGACACCAAGAAGACAATGTCGGACGAACTTTATTACTTCTGTGTGTTAAGTGAAATATAGTTTTTCGTTTTTAGTTAGTTTTTTTTTATTATTAGAAATTGCAAAGAAATTACTTGGCACTGTGGCTCGTTATGGAAACGTCAGTGAGTATTGGAAAAGTATTTAGCTTCTCATTATTATGCCATGGACATGGTCATGTCTGTGGATAAATTTCACTGGTTTCGTTTTACAACATGACATCGAACCAAGTGGCAGGCGCATCGTTCGGGCGACCGGTCGGTCACTCTCATTACTGGCTGACACAATGTATTTGTTTATGTTTGGTAGTTGTTGTTGCCGCTGCTATTGTTTAGCTGGGTGTAAGGTATTTTACACAGGCAGGTCTTTTGTGAGTAATTGAAACATTTCTAGAATTTTGATTGGAAATTTTTTGTCGCATAAAACGAAATCAAAATGAATTGTTTATTAAGGTGTTGTGTGTGTTTGAGGAGTGCCAATATTTCTTTATTTTACTTTTAATAAGTTATGGTGTTTAATGAAAAGTAATAATTTCTTGTTTTTTTATTATTTGGAATTCAAAGAATTTGAACTATTTTTAAATGGTCTATTGGACACAAAAATCTTATAATATTAACCGATTATAAATTATTCAGAAAATGGTGTAACATGTAACCAGACATGCTACAAATTTAAGGAAATATTGATGTGTTGAAATTAATGAAACTACATTATATCCAATGAAAGATATAACATATTAAGTAGCATCCAATTGGCTACAACATTTAACCAAAAATTTCGTTAAATAATTAGAAGCTGGCAGAAATGTTATTAAAAATGCCTATGACAGAGAAAATGTCCCCTCTATACTAAACATAGATCTGAAATTCCGAGAATCCGATTATAAGCACTAATCTGAATGCGGATAATGTTTTGATGTAGTGTAGCCTACCTCTCGATTTTATTTTTTTGTTGGGGTTTGACTTCATTTGATATGCAATGGACAATTTTTCTTTGAAAGGTTAGACACCTAATGAAAATCTCAAGTATGAAATTATAGTTGTTCATACCCTGAAACTGATGTTGATATTAATATTTTTGATAGGGATATTTTCTACCCAATTATAATCCAATATGCTATTACAATCAATTTAGTTGAAAAACTTGCGATAAACTCTGATTATCACGGTACCTCCAAATGCAGCAATATTCATAATTTTTGGTGGGAAGAATTAATATTTCAAATTACAGTCGATTTATTTAATCAACGTGCTCAAATGACCGAATGGTTCAACATAAGGTGGAGTGTATACTATATATATATATATAGCATATTTGGAAATAAGTGTTTTGTTCACCAGGAATCCGGAATAGCAAAAATTTGTATACCATCAAATTGGCAATAAATTTGGGATAATGGGGTTGACAGTTTAAAAGCACCGAAATTATTATCTTTATTTGGGGCTATATCAAAACAAGGACATATAATGAAAATTTACTGCAGATATATTTATCATTCTCTGAAAATCCGGAACCAAAAAGCACAGGTACCTCGTATGGAAATGCGACGGGGCCGACTATATGATACCCTTTACCACTGTGGGTATATTAAACAGGACTATTAACATGAAATTGGATGAAATAAAATATGTGATATTTATTTAAATGTGAATCTAACTAGATCTATCCATTAACATGTCATTCGTTTGTTACAATGGGACAAAAGTATGTAAACCGAATTCATACAAATATCAATAGGTCATCCGTTAGGCTATGTCTGTACTTCTAGAAAACGCAACTACGTAATTACATGCTCAATTTTGTACGTTGTGCAAAAATTGATGTCAATCTGACTAACATTAGGAGTTTGATGCCCAATTTACTTAGAATCGCGCGAAATATATATGGAAGCTATATCCGATTTCAACCAAACTTGTCACAGGTTAGGTTATATTAATTTCAGTACGTTTTGTTCCTATCTGCCATATATTTGTTCCTTACTGTGTCAATTACTTAAAACGAATCTATAATATAAGGAAGCTATATCTAAATCTCAACCGATTTTCACGAAACTTGGCACACATCATTCGGGACTAAATTTATATATGGGAGCTATATCTAAATTTGGACCTATTTTCTCGAAACTTGCAGACATCACTCTAGGTTTGAATCAGTACGTTATTGCAAATTTCCTGCATATCGAAGGATATATAGGGACTTTGGCACACCATTTACATGAAATCGGACGAAACTATATATGGGAGCTATATCTAAATCTAGACCGATTTTCTCGAAACTTGACAGACATCACTCTAGGCTCAATTCAGTATGTTATACCAAATTTCGTGCAAATCGAAAGATATATAGGGACTTTGGTGCACCATTTACATGAAATCGGACGAAACTATATATGGGAGCTATATCTAAATTTGGACCGATTTTCTCGAAACATGGCAGACATCACTCTAGGCTCAATTCAGTACGTTATGTCAAATTTGGTTCAAATCGAAAGATATATAGGGACTTTGGTGCACAATTTTCTTGAAATCGGACGAAACTATATATGGGACCTATATCTAAATATGGACCAATTTTCTCGAAACTTGGCACACATCACTCTAGGCTCAATTCAGTACGTTATGTCAAATTTCGTGCAAATCGAAGGATATATAGGGACTTTGGTGCACCATTTACATGAAATCGGACAAAACTATATATGGGAGCTATATCTAAATTTGGACCGATTTTCACGAAACTGGGCAGACATCACTCTAGGCTCAATTCAGTACGTTATGCCAAATTTCGTGCAAATCGAAAGATATAGAGGGACTTTGGTGCACAATTTACATGAAATCGGACGAAACTATATATGGGAGCTATATCTAAATCTGGACCGATTTTCACGAAACTTGGCAGACATCATTCTAGACCTAAATGATTAGGCTGTACCAAATTTCGTGCAAATCGGAAGATATATAGGGACCGTTTACATTAAATCGGTTAAATATATATATGGGAGCTATATCTAAATCTGGACCGATTTTTCCCAATTTCAATAGGGTTCGTCCTTGGGCCAAACAAATGAGCTGTGCCGAATTTCATCCAATTCGGATCATAAATGCGACCTGTACTTTGCTCACAAAAATACATGGACAGACAGACAGACGGACGGACATGCATATTCTCAAAAGGAACCATGGGTCTATCTCGTTTCCTTTTGCCTGTTACAAACATATGCACAAAGACATAATACCCTGTACCACAGTGTGGTGAAGGGTATAAAAATACCGGAAATGGGACGGGTAACTGAATATATTATATTGGAAATATGACAAAACATGGACATTCGTCGATCATTTTCAGCACAGATGTGTGTTAGTCTCCAATAAAATCAAATGCCAAGTTTAAGCCCCATTTTGTTATAGAATAGAGCTAAACCCTTTAAAATACCGAAAATGGGGCGAAATACTTATACTAGAGCAATGCCAAAACGTTTATCAATTTTAATTATTTTTACAGACAGCAGACAACATTTTTTAAATGCCGAATATAAGGTGGGTCCTATTTAGGGGCAATACCAAAGATAAATCCACTTTTTGATTGATCATGATACCCTTCACCACACTGTGGTACAGGCTATTATGCCTTTGTGCATATGTTTGTAACATGCAAAAATAATCGAGATAGACCCATGGTTCCTTTTGAGAATATGCATAGAATCACTTTCTAAGTCGATTTATGCATGTCCGTCCGTCTGTCCATGTTAAATTGTAAACAGAGTACATGTCGCATTTATGATCCGAATTGGATGAAATTTGGCACAGCTCATTTGTTTGGCCCAAGGACGAACCCTATTGAAATTGGGAAAATGGGTTCAGATTTAGATGTACCAAAGTCCCTATATATCTTTCGGTTTGCACGAAATTTGGTACAGCGTAGTGAATTAGGCCTAGAATGATGTGTGCAAAGTTTCGTGAAAATCGGTTTAGATTTAGATATAGCTCCCATATATATCTTCGTCCAATTTAAGGTAAATGGTGTACCAAAGTCTCTGAAAATCATTCGATTTGCACGAAATTTGTATTAGCGTGCTGAATTAAGTCTAGAATGATGTGTGCTAAGTTTCGTGAAAATCGGTTAAGATTTAGATATAGCTCCCATATATATATATATATATATATTCATCCGATTTTAGGTAATTGGTGCACCAAAGTCTCTGAAAATCATTCGATTTGCACGAAATTTGTCATAGCGTGCTGAATTAAGTCTAGAATGACGTGTGCTAAGTTTCGTGAAAATCGGTTCAGATTTATGTATAGCTCTTATATATACCTATTTTCGTCCGATTTAATGTAAATGGTGTAGCGTACTGAATTGAGTCTAGAATTATGTGTGCTATGTTTCGTGAAAATCGAAATTATGTGTGCTTAGTTTCGTGAAAATCGCTTCAGATTTAGATATAGCTAGTCCGATTTTATGTAATTGGTGCACTAATTCCCATGTATAACCCGATGTCAAATAAATGACGTAATAAACATCCTATGTATTTCCAACTGATACCCAAGTAGGACACCATCGACTTGAGTTTAGAAGGACGAGTGTTGAGTATTATTCAAATTTGGATATATATTTTTGTCCGATTTCATGTAAAACAAAGATCCAACGTTTGTCCGACTCCGAATTAAATCTAAAATGTCGCTTGTCAAATTTATCCGGCAAAATGTTCAATATAGATTTCAAATATCATGTCATATATTCCGTCCGATTCCTCTTAAATGATATAAATGGGATCTCAGGTTACGAAATGTTGCATATACCTTCGAATCTGGCAATCGATACATTATGGGTATCTTATGCAATTTAATTTATTATGCGTTACAATGAGAAACTTATATATTGGAATTTTGTCAAATTTGTATCGAGGCAAAATACTCATTACACTCACTATACATATTTTTTATGATTTACACATTTAATTTACTTACCCGTTTTGTGAATTTTTGACGTATCCATTTCAGCGATTCACTGCGTCCCAGAAACATATTGAAGCGATGGCAGATGATTGTGAATACAAATAAAACACGCTGCCATGCAACAGCTCCACAATTGCTGAGAGAAGAAAAACCAAACATTGATTAAAGGCGGCGTTGGCAACGATGTCGACAATGATAGCAACAACAACGGATGAACAACACACACACAAACAACAACACTATTTCAAAAGGCAACAAGGAGCAGCAATTGATGTGGACGACGATAATATGCAACAATCACAACACCAACAACAACAATTAACGACAGCTGTAGTAACAACAGGTAATGATGACGGTGACAGACGAGTTGACAAACTAATCTGCTGTAGCATAATAAAGGAGAATCACAGTTGGAGAGAGAGGGAGAGAGTGATTGAGTGATGAGATGCTAAGCGATAAGGCGGCAAATGACGATGACACAAAAAAGAACCAAAAGTGTCACTCGGTCTCCCACAAGATGAATTCTATAATGGCACGCACTTGACACTATTTGTTGGTTGGTGGAGGTACTACACAAAAGACACTAAAAACACTTTATGGCACTACGGTAAACAATTTCTTTTCCAATGACTTTTCTTTTTGAAAATATTTTGTTTTATTTTTTTATTATTTTTTATGTTTGGGAGATCTTTCAAAATTTTACATTTCTTTTTTTTGCAGGATTTCTTTGTTGCTCTTCTTTATTTTATTTTTTTCTTTGCTGAAAAAATTCCAAAAAATTCACACACACGACGGAAACAAGCGACAACAATGGGCGAAATACTTTCGTTTCGATGCACTTCTAACGATTGCACGGATGTTAATGAGTAACGCAACAATTCGTCGCATTGACAACCGAAAAAAGCGGCAGCAGCGGTTAACAATGCTTCTTCATAGCTTTGGGAGTAGACCAAGACGTAGGACGACGACGTTGAAGGTAGACAGACGATGACAGCCAACCAGCCAGAGCATTGAAAACTTTCGTTAAGGTTTATGTTATTTTTCTGTTTTGTTTACTTCTGCGCCACTCTTGTCAATTTGGAATGTTGTGACAGTGGCTGAGGAATTGAAATGAATGGTGAGCAGTATCACCACCAGGTAATGCCAATACCGCTGCCACAGCCAAGTACAACACCGCCACCACCACCACACCGTTACCCCACCATTAGCGTCATAAAACACCCAAGCTCTGTTTATGCTCTGGCAGCAGTGATATGGAATTCCATTTGGCTGTTTTTTGTAAAAATTTTCTTTTTTGTTTTATATTTTCTTTGCGTTTTTTCGGTTATTTAGATATGTTTCTTTTACTTGTTGTTTCACTTTGTTACTGGCACACTAAATGTAAATAAATAATGCAAAAAACCACCAAACGGCATAAACAACAAAAACGAAGTAATAGTAGTAGACAACAAAGATTAGACCTTCATTAATGCGCACAGTGTTACGTTGCGACATAAAAATAAGTAAAAACAAAGACAAATTTTTAAAGGCCATCGTTATGAAAAAATTATACTTTTAAAAAAAATTCGTATATATTATATATCTGTGCAATATGTTTTCTCAACCGGACAAATAATGGGAGCTTGGCGCACGATTTACATAAAATCGGAGGAAACTATATATAAATCTGAACAGATTTCAACAAAACTTCGCATACATAAATTTGGTCCTAATTCTGTGC